>NC_137048.1:7097973-7115473 GCF_032717465.1 Coenobita brevimanus | reverse complement strand
AGTTACTCTCTTTCTATTATCGACAGAGATTACGTAAATAGCATACAAGTATATTTGGACGCACCAGTTGCAGAAATAAGCTAGTAAGGATGAAGCGGTAGTGAGTTTCCTTAGCTGACAGCAATACGGACCTCTACCTCTTTAACCACTGCAAGAAGCGAATGTGCTGATTAAATCACTAACGATGAGGTGCCATGAAGCCCTCTGTATCACCTAATATACGAGCTACACACTGGACAAATGGACCCTTGGAAATTTTTTTCATACTCTCTATACTGCATTTACTCGAAACTGCCCAAAATCCCAAATCGCATTTCGGATCTGATGGTCAAGAGTTGTGCAAGAGAAGGTTAAACTGGACTAATAATCAATGAGATTCGTTGCTGTTGCACGGCAAAGTCTCATCGAATTTCATGTGAACATGACATTGTCTTCGAGCTGTGGGATGAGATTTAGTTGGTCAGGTGCAAACAAATCAACTCTAACGGCTCTACTGGCACAATACTCACCCTAACCACGTCAGGACAAGAACATACTTTTTGCTTCTTCTCTGCTACCTTCAGACGATTTTATTTAAGTTAGGACAGCCGTGTATTACTGGAGGAGTAAATAAAGGCTTTATCTAATTCCTCAATTTAACGTAAGCTCACCTAAACTGAATAAAATCATCTGGTGATAGCAAAAACAAAATTGGAAATACGTCCTCTGCCTGAAGGGACTAAACTCCCCTTGTGTCTCCACCCAGTTGTTGCTCTGCAGTAAATCCTCCTTATATTTATATATATTTTTTTGCCCCTCTTGCAAATAAGTCCTTAGGCAGCCTAATAAAGTTCCATTGCTACCTGTAAAGTTGATTTTCCAATTTTATCCAATTAATGGTACAGGGTTGGTGAAAAAAGTTGAAATTTTCTATCATTTCCCTTCTATAGAATGTGAACTTAATTTTACTCCTTCTCTGACAGCCACAACCCTACTCACACACTCTTCTATGGTTTTGCTTTCACCTGATGGAGCTGGGCCATTCCCACAACTTGTAAATTAAATTGTGATTGCAAAAAATTCGATGAGAGTTATGAGGTAGCAATGAATCTCTAGGTTACGTGCCAAATCCATCCTCCATACTATTTATACGTGGCTATCAACTGAAAGGTAGGGAGTTAGGGATCTTCGTCAGGTTTAGAGAAACGTGCAATAAATCTCCTCATTTCTATGAAGTACACAGAAGGCAGAATAGAATAGAAATGACGTCAGCCATAACATTGTTTCTAGATAATCGTGCCTGAATATTGGAACTGTTTTGCACTTCCTTACCAACATCTGATTCGATTCTGATGCAGCAAGTCTCTAAAAACAGGATACTTAATGTACTGTTGTGCTGTATATTAAAACACGCTTATATCTAGACACGCGCGATTGGTTGCCTGGTCACAATTGTTACACTTCTCCCTCCCGGAGTGGCTTGGGGACGGATATTATTTTCATTTGGTTTGTCTATATGTTTGTATGTCTGTTAACAAATTTACCGAAAATTACCGGTGCGATATTGACTAAAATTACAGGGATGATGGACTGTGACCTACCGATCACATGATTAAATTTGGGGCCAAATTGGGCCAAGGCCCAGGCTGTAGGCCGAAAAAAAAAAAGTTTTTTCGCCATAACTTTCAAATTCGTCATATCGACATGAAACCAAAACCTAAAGGTGCATCTTTCAACTCTGCATCCTATAACATGCCTCATTACATCAGGGGGGTCACCCCCCCAATTAGCGATAGGGGGGTCAATATTAGGTGAGTCAAGCCTAAAATTTCAAATGGGAATAAAATCGTAAATTTTCACCCGACTTACTCCAAACTGATATGTGACATCTTTGACTATCTTGTTGTGTTTATACGTCAACACTGAAATGACTGCCGGGGACGGGTTTGTCGTGCCTTGGCACTGCTTTTTGTATTGAGTCTGACATGATTATTTTAGTGGCAGAAACAGTTGACCTGCTTGCCTTTTCTCTCCTGTTTTGATGTCTGTGGCTTCCCTTCTCTTTCTAACTGGCCCAGGATTTTCTCCTAACAAAAAGGGTGTGAAAGCATACTAAAGTGAAAGTATATAAAAGCACAGGTTTTATAAAGGATACTTTAATTACATCGATGGGGTCTTCTGGACCAGCAGCTTTGGCTGTGGAGAGTCTGTGACGTGATCCGGAAGAGTGGACGGATACATGGATGGACACGCAAACACGGTCTTGTACATGCACACAGACTATCACATCCTGCCTCATCTACCCATCCATTTATCTGTATATGTATCTATCTAACCATGTACCTATCTATCTGTCTATCTATCTGTCTGTCTGTCTATATGTGTGTATGTATGTATGTATATTCATTAACCCGTACTCAATAACAAGGTATTATTTTGCACAGCTAGGCATTTTCCAGTCGATCCTTCGTCAGGCCTATGACTTCCGTACTCTCAAATTAAGTAATAGGGCATCTCCAACTGAATTAATTTAACTCCCCCCCCCCCTCTCTCTAACTTCATTTTCTTTCTCTGCCAGACGCCATCAGCAGGGAGATACTAACCCTGCAGGATCGACTGTCACTGCTAGACGACTGGTACCAGAAACGACCCTTCTACCTCAGGCCGCTTCAATCACAGCCTCAACGACAACAACAGCACAGGTACTCACGACCGTATTACAGGTGGTATAAAAGGTTTCGTTGCACCTCTTCTTTAGCGAATTATTTTACATACTATACATTATCTTGTCCTGTGTCCTGTTTATTACGCTCAGTATAGTAGTAAAATTCAAGAGGATGGTGAGGTGTAATGTGGAAAAAAAATCGCTAAGGAAGAGGTTTCAAGAAATTCCCAAAACTCTTAACGAGATGAAATACCAGGGATGTGTTATTGCCAGAATGTAATGGTCAAAATCATTGCGACTTTCTCATGACCTTTATTGCTGTTTTGGGGTGGCCTCGCAAAAAAGAAAAAGAAAAACTATAATCACATGTACTGGTCAACTACTGGAGTCAATAGAGTCGAACGGCTCTAGTGACACGAATGAAACAACGCAAAATGTGTTTACAGTACAAGCAGAAATCATGAGTCCAGGGGAAGTCAACCAGAAATCAAGGTACAGACATAAACAAAGTTGGCCGACATTCCTTTGGCTGTGTCATGTCCTGCCTGTCATATTTCTCATTCCTTCCCAGATGACAGTCTGTCCTCTCTTCTCATGCTCCATTGTTATGTGCTTCGTACTGCTATCACTTGGAGATAGTTCATGCAATACTTGCCATTGATAGCCGGCAGAAAAGTGTCGGCCAAGTTTGGCACGTGGTTATATCTCTGCGGCCTTGACTTGTAAAAAGTTTGTACCTCTGGAGCCCCTTTGAGGGTGGTTAAAGTATTTAGATATCTTCTCACTTCGGTTAATGAAGTTACCTCTGGAGCTCTTCTGGGTTTGATTAAAATAGCTTCGCGCTAACATAGCATCATTTTGATTTATTCAGACAGCTTCGTCTGTAGATAGTCAAGCAGAAGTCAAGCGTAAGTCAAGGAATCTTGATTATAAGTCTCGTGAAAACCAATCACAGGGCTGACTCAAAAACTTGCGATCAAACCCTTTGTCATAACTACTTTTTTTTTTTTCCCTCTGAAGCAAGAACATGGACAAGAAAGTGCAGAATCATTCCATGTTTTGTCTTGTTACTGTAAAAGGTAATGATAAGAGGAATAATTTGCAAAGTTCCCATGTGAGGGTCGTATTTTAGGTGGTATCGGAAGCTCGTAGCACCTCTTCCTAATCGATTTACTTTGCATATTACACTTCAACATTCTCTTTTAGCTATTTGTATGTTTTCAGTATTGACATAGTTTGTGACAGTAACAAACAAGTTGCTGAGGAGTAATGTGCAGAATAAATAGGTACGGAAGAGGTAGTACGAAATATCATAAGCCACAGAGGATACGACCCTGAATATTAACTCTGAAAATATATGAAAATAATGCCTGTGCATTAATTATTTTTGGTCTGAAGGTGATCTGAACTCATGCCTTATGGGTCTAAAGTTCAGTCAACAAAAGAAATTTCGAACCCCGTACGTTCCTTGAGATTTGACCATAGTTATATCTGAGAAACTGAAAATTCACATTGGTGGTTACTGATTATAATTCAGTGAAGTAATTTGACGTAGGGTTAATGAGATAGACAGGCAGTGCAGAATTTCAGAGCCCCTCCATTTCTGTTGTGTAATGCACCGCGGGAGTCTGCGTACCTTTTGTTGATTGAGCCTACCCAGTCAGATACAGACACTGTCTAAACCACACCACCCACACCAGACGCTGAGCCATCCAGTAACCCCACCCACACCACTCACCACCGACAACAGACACTGACTCCATCCATATCACCCAGTGACCTCAGCCACATCACCTACTGACTCCACCCACATCACCCACTGACACCACCCACACCACCCACTGACCCCACCCACACCACTCACTGACACCACCCACACCACCCAATGATCCTACTCACACCACCCACTGATCCCACCCACATCACCCTCTGACCTCACCCACACCACCCACTGATTCCACGCACATCACCCTCTGACCCCACCCACGCCACCCTCTGACCCCACCCACGCCACTCACTGACACCATCCACACCACCCACTGGCCCCATCCACACCACTCACTGACCCCACCCACACCACCCACTGACTCCACCCACACCACCCACTGACACCACCCACACCACACACTGACACCACCCACACCACACACTGACCCCACCCACACCATTCACTGACACCACCCACTGACCCCACCCACATCACTCACTGACCCCACCCACACCACCCACTGACACCACCCACACAACTCACTGACCCCACCCACACCACTCACTGTCACCACCCACACCACCCAGTGACACCACCCACTGACTCCACATACATCGCTTACTGACACCACCCACATCACTTTCTGACACCACCCACACCACTCACTGACACCACCCACACCACCCACTAACCTCACCCACACCACCCACTGACACCACCCAACCCACCCACTGACTCCATCCACACCACTCACTGACCCCACCCACACCACTCACTGACCCCACCCACACCACTCACTGACCCCACCCACACCACTCACTGACCCCACCCACACCACCCACTGACTCCACCCACACCACTCACTGACCCCACCACCCACACCACTCACTGACCCCACCACCCACACCACCCACTGACTCCACCACCCACACCACCCACTGACCTCACCCACACCATTACTGACCTCCCCCACACCATTACTGACCTCCCCCACACCACCCACTGACACCACCCACACCACTTACTGACCCCACCCACACCACCCACTAACCCCACCCACACCACCCACTGAGACAACCCACATCACCCACTGACGCCACTCACACCACCCACTGAGACCACCCACATCACCCACTGACGCCACCCACACCACCCACTGAGACCACCCACTCCACCCACTGATCCCACCCACACCACTCACTGACTCCATCCATACCATCCACTGACCCCACCCACACCACTCACTGACCCCACCCACACCACCCACTGGCCCCACGCAAATCACCCACTGACACCACCCACTCAACCCGTTGACCCCACCCACACCACCCACTGACACCACCCACACCACCCACTGACACCACCCACACCATCCACTGACCCCACCCACACTACCCACTGACCCCGACCACTCCACCCACTGACTCCACCCACACCACCCACTGACCCCACCCACACCATTCACTGACACCACTCACATCACATATTCCAACTACACCCGTTGATTCCAACTGTTACACTCTACTCCATCCACACTATCCACACCACTCACCCAATCCACACTACCAACGCCGGCCACTCCATCCACACTACCCACTCCACCATACAACTCATACCGCTCATACCACTCCCACACCACCCAAACCACCACACCACCCACACCACCTGCTGCTCCTACATCACACCAGCTGTTAACTAGAACTACAGCACAGCGTCGTTACACCATCCACTAAACCCACGCCACACCATCCGCACACCCCATACACAACACAACACCACCCACACCACATCACTCACTCTACACCACTCACATCAACCACACCACATGGCATCTCCCTCACCACCACCACCACCTTTCACTGCATCCACACCAAATCACCTACTAACCCCATCCACATCATCCACTGCTCCCATTCACAGCACCCTCACCACAACAGCACCCATACCACACCATCCACACATGCGACTGTCCCAACCCCCTCTACTCAAACCATCCACACCACACCACCTGCGCCACCCCCACCACACCTCACAAAACTACGCATACTACACCAACCACATTATACCAACCGCACCATACCACCCATATTATTATACCACACCACACACTCACCCACACCAAAAAACACACACCACCCAAACAACACACACCACACCACACGTACCACAATACACCATCTACATCACCCTCATCACCCATGGTACACCACCCACATCACATCACCCACTCTATATCACACCATACAAACCACACAAATCATACCAATCACCCACACCACATCACACCATACCATACCACACTGCATCACCCACGCCAAACTACATTACCCACATCACACCACACCAACCACCCACACCACATCACACCATACAATACCACACTGCATCACCCACACCAAACTACATTGCCCATACCACACCACATCAACCATACCACACACACCACATCTTCCACACCAACACACCACACTACACACACCACATGACCGAAACTTCCCACACAATACCACTCACACTTTACCACTGCACTTACATCACGACTTAACATCCACACCGTAACACACATGCCACCCACACTACACCACCCAAACTACATCTCCCAGTGCATTCACACTACATTCAGCACCAATACCATACCACATCCAACACCAACTGTTACACTGCATTGCTCACAAAGTCACATTACCCTCACCACACCACTCACATCAGACTATTAACACCGCACCACATCATCAACACCATCCCGCTACCCTTCCCAGACTACATCACCCACACCATCCACGTGAAATTTCCCCTATCTCATACCACACCCTCCACACCGCACCACCCACACTACGTCACCCACCCCACTAACACCATCTCCTCCGCATCACTCACAACAGTAACACCAACCAAACCATATCACAGCACCCACAATACTTTTACCACATCACCCACATAGCGCCATCATACTACACCACCACACGACATATCCACACCACACCATCCATACCACTAGCACCATCCACACCACACCAGTCACAACAATAGCACCACCCACATCACATCCCAGTACCCACAACACTCCAACCACCCACACCACACCACACCACGCTAACGCCACACCACACTATATCATCCAGACCACACTACCTACCCTACACCACATTCACACTACAACACCCACCCACCCTCACACAAACACACCATCCAGACCACACCACCACACGAAACATCCACACCACACCTCCCATACCACTAGTACCATTCACACTACACCAATCACAATAATAGCACCACAACTCAACATCTCAGTACCCACACCACATCAAGGACAACACACCAAATCACCCACACCACACCAAACGAACACCGCACTACCACACTACCCACACCACACCATCCACACCACTCCAGCAACACCATATCATCCACACCTCCAATACCACACTACCCATAGCACCCATACCACCCATACCACACCACCGACATCAGACCAGGCCACAGCACACTCACTGTACCACATCACACACCATCCACACCATTCCACCAATATGACCTATACTACATTATCCATACCACATCACACTACACCTCACCACAATACATATCCACCCCTACCGCATTACCCACATTGCATCATCCGCACAACAGCGTACATGCCTCACCACTCACGCCACACAATACCACCATGCCACCCACACCACACCATGTCACCACACCACCCACACATCATATCACCACACAATATCACCATACTATTAACACACAACCTATACCACACCGTATCACCACACCTCCCAAACCACGCCACACCACCCCGACTATCGACACCACATCACACCATCCCCATCACACCACACCATCCCCAAGTCAGCCGCACTATCCACATTGCTCATACTTCACCATCCACACCATACCACCAATACCAGCAATACCACACGATCTACACCACATCATCCACACCACCCTTACCACATGATCTACATCATCCACATCAAATTACCCACACCACATTGTCTACACCACCCACACCAACACCACATTACCAACACATTATCCACACCATTCACACCACATTATCCACACCACCCACACCACATTGTCCACACCACATTATCCACACCACCCACACAACATTATCCACACCACCCACACGACATTATCCACACTACCCACACAACATTATCCACACCACCCACACCACATTATCCACACTACATTACCCACACTACCTACACCACAGTATCCACACCACCCACACCACATTATCCACACTACATTACCCACACTACCTACACCACAGTATCCACACCAACCACACCACATTATCCACACCATCCACACCACATTACCCACACCCATCACACCACATTATTCACACCACCCACACCACATTATCCACACCACCCACACCACATTACCCACTCCATCCTTACCACCTACACCACATTACCCACACCACTCACACCACATTATCCACACCACCCACACCACATCATCCATACCACATCATCCATACGACCCACACCACATCATCTACACCACATCATCTACACATCATCCAAACCAGATCATCCACACATCATCCAAACCACCTCATCCATTGCACCCACACCACATCATTCACTCCACATCATCCACACCACATCATCCATACCACCCACACAACATCACCCACACATCATCTACACCACATCATCCACATATCATCCACACTACATGATCCACACCAACCACACCACCCATACCACAGCATGCACATCACATCCTCCACATCACCAACACCACATCCTTCACACCACATAATCCACACCACCCACACATCATCCACACCACATCATCCACACCACCCACACCACATCATTCTCACATCATCCACACCACATCGTCCACACCACCCACACCACATCATTCACACATCATCCACACCACATCATCCACACCACCCACACCACATCATCCATACCATCCCCACCACATCATCCACACCATCCACACCACATCATCCACACCACCCACACCACATCATCCACACCATCCACACCACTTCATCCACGCCACATCATCCATACCATCCCCACCACATCATCCACACCATCCACACCACATCATCCACACCACATCATCCACACCACCCACACCACATCATCCACACCACCCACACCACATCATTCATACCACATCATCCACACCACATCATCCATACTGCCCACATCACATCATCCACACATTCCACACCACATCATCCACACTATCTACACCACATCATCCACACCATCCACACCACATCATCCACACCACCCACACCACAACATCCAAACCACCCACACCACAACATCCACACCACTCACACCACATCATCCACACCACTTCATCCACACTACCCACACCACATCATCCACACCACCCTGACCACATCATGCACACCATATCATCTACACCACATCATCCACATAGCATCAGCCATATCACTCACATCATGCAAACCATCCACACCACATGATCCACACCACCCACACCATGTCATCCACGCCACATCATCTACATCATCCACACATATCATCTACAACACATCATTCACACCACATCATCCACGCCACCCACACTACATCATCCACACGAACTATCCATACCACACCATCCACATCATCCACACCACATCATCCACACCACATCATCCATACCACCCACACCACATTACCCACTCCATCCTTACCACCTACACCACATTACCCACACCACTCACACCACATTATCCACACCACCCACACCACATCATCCATACCACATCATCCATACGACCCACACCACATCATCTACACCACATCATCTACACATCATCCAAACCAGATCATCCACACATCATCCAAACCACCTCATCCATTGCACCCACACCACATCATTCACTCCACATCATCCACACCACATCATCCATACCACCCACACAACACCACCCACACATCATCTACACCACATCATCCACATATCATCCACACTACATGATCCACACCAACCACACCACCCATACCACAGCATGCACATCACATCCTCCACATCACCAACACCACATCCTTCACACCACATAATCCACACCACCCACACATCATCCACACCACATCATCCACACCACCCACACCACATCATTCTCACATCATCCACACCACATCGTCCACACCACCCACACCACATCATTCACACATCATCCACACCACATCATCCACACCACCCACACCACATCATCCATACCATCCCCACCACATCATCCACACCATCCACACCACATCATCCACACCACCCACACCACATCATCCACACCATCCACACCACTTCATCCACGCCACATCATCCATACCATCCCCACCACATCATCCACACCACCCACACCACATCATCCACACCACCCACACCACATCATTCATACCACATCATCCACACCACATCATCCATACTACCCACATCACATCATCCACACATTCCACACCACATCATCCACACTATCTACACCACATCATCCACACCATCCACACCACATCATCCACACCACCCACACCACAACATCCACACCACTCACACCACATCATCCACACCACTTCATCCATACTACCCACACCACATCATCCACACCACCCTGACCACATCATGCACACCATATCATCTACACCACATCATCCACATAGCATCAGCCATATCACCCACATCATGCAAACCATCCACACCACATGATCCACACCACCCACACCATGTCATCCACGCCACATCATCTACATCATCCACACACATCATCTACAACACATCATTCACACCACATCATCCACGCCACCCACACTACATCATCCACACGAACTATCCACACCACACCATCCACATCATCCACACCACATCATCCATACCACCCACACCAAATTATCCACACCACATCATCCACACCACCCACACTACATCATCCATACGAACCATCCACACCACATCATCCGCACCACCCCCACCACATCATCCACACCACCCCCACCACATCATCCACACCACCCACACCACATCATCATACCATCCACTCCACATCATCCGCTCTGCATCATCCACACTACATCAGTCACACCACATCATCCACAACTCATCATCGACACCACACCACCAACTCCACACCACCCACACCACACCACCCACACCACATCATCCACACCACGTTACCCACGCCACACCATCCACACCACATCGTCCACATCACACCACCTACACCACTTCATCCACACCACACCACCCACACCACATCATCTACACAACACCACCCACACCACACTACCCACACCACATCATCCACACCACACCACCCACACCACGTCATCCACACCACACCACCCACACCACATCATCCATACCACACCACCCACACCACATCATCTACACAACACCACCCACACCACATCTTCCATACCACGTCATCCACACCACTTCATCCACACCACATCACCCACACCACATCATCTACACTACACCACCCGCACCACATCATCTTTTACCATATCACCCACACCACATCATCTACACCACATCATTTACACCACATCACCCACATCACCCACACCACATCATCCACACCACATCACCCACACCACTTCATCCACACCACACCACCCACACCACATCATCTACACCATATCACCCTCACCACATCATCCACACCACATCATTTACACCACATCATCCACACCACATCATCCACACCACAGTGTCCACACCACATCATCCATACCACCCATACCATATCATCCATACCACCCATACCACATCATCCACACCGCCTACACCACGTTATCCTCATCACCCACACCACATCATCCACACCATATCGCCCACACCTCATCGTCCACACCACATCGTCCATACCACATCGTCCACACCACACCATCCACACCACATCCCCCACACCATATCATCCACACCACATCACCCACGTCACCCACACCACATCATCCACATCACATCACACAACATCGTCCACACCACATCATCCAAACCACATCACCCACACTACATCACCCACACCACATCATCCACACCATATAGTCCACACCACATCGTCCACACCACACCACCCACACCACATCACCCACACCACATCATCCACACCACATCACCCACACCACATTACCTACACCACATCCGCTACATCACATTACCTACTCCACATCACTAATACCCACATCACATGAAAAAACGCACAACGCATCTCCCACACCACACGACCCACACCATCCTCACCACATTACTCACACTGCACCACCCATATCACCACAGCACACCGTCCATACTACGCAGATCATCCCAAACATCCACACCTCACCACCCATACCACACCACAGCACCTACACAGCACTACACATCACAACACGCCACACTACGTCACCCACTCCACACCCCACCACACTACCCCTAAATTATACCACAGCACATCACACGACACCACCCAAATAGCCTCTCTACCTCCACCACCACACCAGCACTACTACCTACCACATCAGCACCTTCCCATACCACTGCCTACACCAGCAACTTAACCACCCCCACCCCATATGTTATCTCCCCCCTCCCCCGCCTGCACTTGACAATTAATCACAAAGCACTGATGTTATGCAGGTGCTATGTAAGTGTTATGGTGGTCCTATGCAAGTGTTATTCAAGTGTTATCCAGGTGCTATGCAGATGATATGCAGGAGTTATTCAGGTATTATACATGTCTTACACACGTGCTATGTAGGTGCTGTTCAGGTGTTGTACAGGTGCTTTGTAGGCATTATGCAGGTGAGAGTACCAGTCATGAGAGGGAGCTGAAGGGCGTTTGTGTAACTGGGTCATGGAGCAGCTCAGTTCTATACCTATCACCACATGAAGGCGTCCTCTCAAGCACTTTTTGTTTTTAAAGGGCGAGACAAGGTTATTACTTGTCATATGTTTAGCATCAGCCTATACTGTAGGTTTATTTCATCATCATCATCCACTCATCATCATCATCCACCCATCATCATCATCATCATCATCATCATCCACTCATTATCACTGTCATCGTCATCATCATCATCATCATCATCATCATCATCATCATCATCATCATCATCTTCATCATCATCATCATCATCATCATCATCATCATCATCATCATCATCATCATCATCATTCACTTACATTAACACCTACACTGTCTTTGATGCTTTTGGGTTATTTTATGCATTCTAAAGCCACATATTTTACGGCTGAGAGAAATCCTACCTTTCAGTGGCTTCAAAAAAACATCTCGAGTAATCTTCTCTCTGCCGCTGGTTCTCCTGGTGATGTGATTTTGGTTAACATCAGACGATTTTTCCGTCCAGGAGAAAGGATATCCATGTATTATAACTCTCCCCTTCCACTCCGCTGGGGGATTTCTCGTGTGTTTAGGGGACGGCAGAGTCAGTGTTGTCAGTGTCTACCAGGCATCATTTATTCATTCCTACTTCCCCAGCCACACCCACGCCCACACCAGTAGACTGAGCCTTTCTTACAACATATAAGATACCATCAGTCTGGTTTCTAGTGAAGTGCTATTACAGACCGACTGTATATGTGCACCAGCTCATAGGTATTGACGATTATTGTTGTGGTGGTAATGATACTGATGATTTTAACTGTAGTGATGACAGTGATAATGATGATTTGTTCCTTAACCCCTTCAATGAGATGATGTATTAGGCTGTTTTTGCTGTCTCTAAACCTTTAATATCAGCTGAGAAGAGTCTTTTAGAAGCCGAGGGTTTAGATATGGCATTTAGTAAGCCCTTGGTAATAGAGATGCTTCACGAGTTGCAGGAAGAATACAGCATCAGGCAAAACAGATCAGGAGATGCTGTCTGTAGTTTTTTCATCTTAACCTAGCTTTGCTTTTAGTCCTTGTGTAACTTATCTACGAAGCTCAGTAACAGAAAAGATTATTACTACGGCTCTACATAATTATATTTTTTCATTACTCTTCCTTGTGGATAGCATTATATTCTTGTGTTAATCTTACTTCACGTAGCTCAACAGTAGTGAAGGAGAACACGGCAGTTCTACATCCTTTTCATAGCACTTCTTTGTGTCTAACATTATATTCTTGTGTTCCTCTATTGCTGCTACTCAGTAGTCAAGATAAATAGATGACATTTTTCTTTTCTTCTTTCAAATTTTCTAAGTTAGAATAAAAACAATGAAATATGTTGTTTCAGTGAGGTGGAGCGGCGTCTGTGGTGGGTAAGGAACTTGGAAAGAGGGTTGCTGGGTCCACGCGGTGTTGCCAGAGACTTTACCAATAATGTTATGCTGGGACCCGACCCTGAGGACCCCTACACCCCCCTCCACTTCCCACACGTCACCAGGGCCATCACCAGGGCACTCAATCACCTCACGCCATGGCACCGCGTCCACCTTGAGCTATCTTACGTCCTGACTGCCCTCGCTTCATACAGACAACTCTTCGCTTCAGACTTCCCCGCTGAGCCTGCTTACACTAGCTGATTCTTCTCTGCTTCTTGGCATATAACGTCTACGTGGAACTATTCATACTTACCGGCTGTTCTTCCTTCATTCAAACAGTTTTTCCCTCAGACTTCCCCACCTAACCTGCCTGTACCAGCTGATATCTCCCCAGTCATCACAAACTGAATGTCCTCGCTTCATACAAACACTTTTTCTCCTCACATTTCCACGCCGAACCTGCCTACACTAACTGGTGCCTTTCTGTATACACTGCCTCTCTGCGGTTGCTTATACAGTTTACTACGCATGTTCAGCTGATGGTAACGCGTTCGCCTCCCGTTCTGCGTGTGCCCTGAGCCCAAGGGTCGAAATCCAAGACACAGTGGTGGACAGTTCAAGTGGGTGCTGGTAGTGTGTGGTTTCATAATGCTTGCGTATGTTTGCACTCTGAAGGTTCCACTGACACACACACACACACACACACACACACACACACACAAAGTGACTGACGGTGCAGCAAATAAGTGACCTAACCAGTGCGAAGATATATGTACAGTCGCTCTCATAAGTAAGGATACACATGTAGTCGTGTTGTCTACTGTAGTGCTAAATGTTGATATAAAATGTAACTTTTCCTCTTACTACCGGATGCACTGAAGACACCTTTTAGTCACATCATCTGATTTACATTTTTTTTCTTAACTCAGAACTGGAGTAAGTGCCTGTCGAGATCAGTTAGACTTTAAACCCGTAAATCTGGTGACGTATTGCAACGTTTATGCTTGTTGTATCAGGCGATTTTATCCAGGTTAAGAGAGTTTATTCGAACTGGAAGGGTTAGTTACAGCCTTCACTAACCCCTTTATTGCCAGGGGACTCTTCAATGCTGAATAAAATCGTCTGGTAACACTACAGACCAAACCAACGATGTCACACGGACTGAAGGGGTCAAAGCATTAGGTGACTCTCCTCTGAGTAACAAACTAAATGGTTTCCTGTAATCCTAGAAACCATTTACTACTTTGCGAAGTAATTATATAACCAAATGATGCCTGGTGATTTCTTGGGTTAAGGCGCTCAGATCGGATGGCCCGCAGGGTTTACATCTGAGGGTGGGTTAAAGTTTATTGTTGACATATTGCCACTCAGGGGCAACGGGGCTGGTCACCCTCACCATAAATCTAGGGACTGAGTGGCAAGTCCCAGCCTCTAAGCTCTTGATTAAAAAAAAAAAAAAAAAATGATAGACCGAGAACCTCGCGAAAACATAGCTATGCTGTCTCTCATCGGTGCTGAACACTTTTCTACGCCATTTCCTGATGACTCTTTTAAATTTATGATTAGAGAATAACTAGCCACTTACTGCAAATGAATTTATATAACCTTAATTATTTCTATTTGCTACATAGTTTATATAAGTAAGCCTGTAAATAAACAAATACAATTTTTACAAGTGCTTCGTATTCATGTTTTTCCTTTTGATAGTTTCCCTTTTCCCATTATTTTTTCCGCCTCCCAGTTCTTCCTTCGCCACTTCTTCGACATCGGTTTAGCCATGTATTCCATCATAATTGTAGCTTTACCTCCTCAGTACGATAACGTCATTTTCCTCGTAATTCCAACTACTTACAGACGATTTCATTCATATCAGGAGAGCCGTTTCAAACCAGAGAGGTTGGATTTAACCTTCATCAACCCATCCACTGCTAGACATCATTCCCAGGCTTAGCAATAGACGTTTGGTGGCAGCAAGACTAAGAAATACGTTATTGTGGTAAAGCACTAAATAACACGTAACGACCCTAAGCTCATAATAAGACGCAGTAATGTACAGGTCGGTAGGTATTCTTTCAACACCTTTACTTCGATACCTATTATTTCCTTTTATTTTTACTTTACTACATATTAATTAGATGGAGATTTTCGTTCATTGCAGCTTATATTTAGTATCTCAGTGGCAGAAGACAATACTGCAGCTCAAAATCCTGTCCATAGAATTTCTCCGAGACTAGCACCATATTCTATTGTTAGTCTCATGTTACATATCAGCAGTCAAGATAGAGAGATGGTAATTTTACGCCTAGTTAAAGTGAACTGTGTATACCTCCAGACGATATTATTCAGCTTTTTCCGGAGCGCTTCGAATTGGAGGGATTGGATACTGCCCTCATTAACCGCTTCACTGCTAGATGTCATTCCTATCTTGAATAAAACTACCTTAGTGAAATAAAAAGTACAACAGGGGACAAGAGTTGGCCTGCTGTTCCAGTGCTTTTACTCAGTCAGGGCGTGTCCATGACGTTCCTCCCTGATGCATCATATCAAAGAGAATCATCAGTGAACGGAGAAAAATACCAAGCCTCTCTGAACTTAGGAATATTAGTTAGCAGAGACAAGTGACAAGTAGAAGAAGTGAAATAAGAGGTGAATTTTCGCCTATTACTGCATGTCATCGTGGTGAAGGGATTGATTGGTGACCGACAAACATAGAATCTAAGAAATATTTAAACGGCATACGTCATTTTCATCATACTGTTGCTTTTACCAGAGGATTTCACTCGGCAAAGGGAAAGCCACCTGATAACGAAGGGATTAATGACACCTGTACCCAGCCGTTGAACAGAATCGTCAGGAGGTGGCTAGAATAACGGATACAATTTCCTGCAGCTCTCCAATTATAC
>NC_137048.1:7035473-7095473 GCF_032717465.1 Coenobita brevimanus | reverse complement strand
CTCTTGAATATCCCCCCCACCAAGCCCTTTACTTCCCCACTTATTATGCTGGTAAATAAGGGCAAAGGGAAACAAACTTAGAGTCCGATCGGCCTATGAATCGACGTCGGATTGTTTTAATTACTTCCTGGACAGACTATATATATATCTAGTTTTTACCTTAACTTGGCCTAGTTTTTCGTCTTTTTGCCACTTATTTCGCATAGCTCAGTTGCAGAATAAGACAGAATTACAGTTTTACATCCTTTCCCCAGCACTTCGTGACTAGTGCAATGTTCTTGTATTGATTTTTTGATATTTCAGAAGTTCAAATCAAGCGACGTCATTTTTAGGCCAAGTTAAAGTAAAAAGACTATATATATATATCCCCAATACCTTCGGAAATCCTCTCCTTGTTCTTAGGGGTGGTATTGCAAGTGGCTATGAAGATTTCGCAACACTTCTTCCGTAGCGATTTTTTTTGCACATTACACCTCAGTATCCTGTCGTGGGTTATTGTTGCAAATCATGTCGATAAAAAAAAGATATAAAAAACACAGGAGGATGCTAAGGTGTAATACGCAAAATAAATCGCTTAGGAAGAGGTGACACGAAGCCTCTTATGCCATCTAGAGTACAACACAGGAGTGTATATAATAAAAATGTCTCTTGTCAGCCGTGGAATAAGGTCGGCTCAGTTGACACGGATAATCACAGTGTTGGGTAGGGGCTGTGTGTGCGTCTGGTGGTGAGAAGGAGGCAGTGGCCAGGTGGTTAGAGAAGTGATTGTCTGCTGTCTTTTTCTATGCAGGAGAAGGAACCAAAGGCTAAAAGTCTGCAGAAAAATAAAATAAAAGTCAAATTCAAGATTCTTTCATTTAGAGATATCCTGATATTGCGTTTAAAAGCCTGGAGGTCACAGGTTGAAGGAGATACAGACAAAGAAAGAGGCCACAAGATTGATTCTAGGCTCAGGTAAGGATCTGGTTGATGATTTACATTTCATTAAAACAGTCGTTACTGATCCGCAAGACCCACTAACGTCATAAAATGCACTCCTGTTAATTGCATCACGTCTCTCCTGAATGAAACAGTACGAACGGAGGGCATTAGTGCTGGAGTGGTGACATGTGGAGATGTGTGGCACATAGAAAGATAGCCGAGCCTTAGGGAACGGCTTTTGAACTCTAAGTACGACTCATTAAAAAATAGTATTGACCAGAGTGATCACGATGAAGGGTACAAGATTTGTGTCAGTCTGTTTGGGTACAAGTGGACTCCAGTAACCTACATTTTCTTACTTCAGTTATGAGGAGCGTGTGGAGTGGCGTGGAAGGACAGACAAACAAATGAGGAAGTGAAGGAGTGCTGTGGTGTTGATGTGGATGTATTGGAAACCACTAGGAGAAGTACCTGCAGAAGAATTGGCCATGTGGGAAGACTGGTGTACGACAGACTGACGATGAGAGTGTACAAGAGTGGAGGGAGAGGGGAGGGGAGTTGAGGATGTGAGGGAGGGACAGGGTGAAGAGGTACACAAGAGAAGGGTGTGTGTGTTATAGAAAGGACAGCTTGATGGTTAACACGGAGGCGATTGATCTGTAGCCAACCCTTCTGGAATTAAGGCGTCTGGTTCAGAGAGTTAAGAGGCACCAGCCTGTGTAGTGGTTAGAATGCTTCACTCGGAGTGACGACCTTGAAACATGCGTCGGTTCGACTTCCATGAAGTGGTTACGTTTTTCAATCCTGCAGTGTCATCAAGGGAAGAATGCTGTTCATACTGTATACTCTTAAATGTGCTGGACTACGGCAACCTAGCATTCAAGGAAATCCTGGTGATGGCATGACAAGCCTTGTTTTCATGATCAGTGTGCTGTAGGTAAAGAAGTGCCAAGTATTAAAATAACACTGTCCATAAGTATGCAGAAATAGGAAGTTGTTTTGAGAATTGCTCGTTGCATCTGTCTTACCCCTCCCCCCGCCTTCTCTCTCTTCTCTCTCTCTCACACACACACACACACACACCAAGGACTAGAATCATCATTATGTGTTTGTATGTGTGAGAGAGAGAGAGAGAGAGAGAGAGAGAGAGAGAGAGAGAGAGAGAGAGAGGCCTGATACGCAGCAGGAGGAGTGTGGCGACGTAGTGTGGAGGGAAGGCGGTGCGAGGCGAGGGGTGGGCGTGCCTAGGACCAATGCATTGCTGGCTGGATCTCACACCCTGGCAACGCACTCGATGGCCCCTGGACTAACTCTACACATTCACACTGCGCTTGTTGTTGCCCCAGGTTCATCTGAAGTGTGACCCATAGGGGGGCAAATTGACGTCGCCCCTCTCCTGCATCCCACCATCCTCGTTTCACGGGATGGGGGAGGGAATTCACGTTTGCATAACCAGGCAGCGAAGCAATTCAGCTATTGCCTGGCCATCACACTTAGGTGTCCTTCTCCACCACTGACGGAAAATAGCAGATTAGTGCTGTAGGTAAAGCTGGAACTTTCTATGCAGTTTTCTTGTAACTTACTGTGAACTAAATTGCAAAAACGGACATAAATATGGCAACACATAACGATTAATTCCGGTGAACATCCCCACCATATGCTGGCCTGGCAGTGGATGAACAATTCAGGAAATACCTATAAAATCAGACGTTGTGTTGTCGTCTGTATTCGGGTATTCAGGATTGCAACTACAGCTGCTTGTAGGGTAATCAAGTACTTAATTTATTAACAGTACTGGAGGGTGTGAGTGGAGACATATGGGAGACTAAATTACGTTTGGTTAGATTAGGTGGGGTTAGCTTAGGATAGCTGAGATAGAGGTTGGGATAGGTTAGTTAGGTAATTTTGGATGAGGATGGCTACTAATAGACTGGGCTATGATAGGTTAGATTAAGTTTAGTTACCTTAGGTTAGGTAATATTAGATTAGGAAAGGTAGGGTAGGGTAGGTAAGGTTAGGTTAGGTTAAGTTAGGTAAGAGTCTGTACGTGGGCGTGAGAGGATGGAGGAAGGCGGAAGCTTGGTGATCCCTCTGCCCCGGCCACACCCAGCTAGGCGGGTCGATATGCTGGTGGCAGACGATTCCTTCACTACACCAGCCCCACCACACGGACACTGGCCTTCCTAGACTCTACACCAACCCCACCACACGGACACTGGCCTTCCTAGACTCTACACCAACCCCACCACACGGACACTGGCCTTCCTAGACTCATTTCAGCTTAACTTGATCTTGACATCTCTCCACACCAACCCCACCTCACTGATCATTTTAACTTAATTTGGCCCTGATAGCCTACTTCTCCGCACCAACCCCAACGCACGGACACTTGCTTTCCTAGACACATTTCAGCTTAACGGCCTTGACACCTCTCCACACCAACCTCACCACACGGACACTGGCCTTCCTAGACTCATTTCCACTTAACGTTGCCTAAAACTGAAACCTCTCTGTTTTGAATGCTGATCTGTAACAAGAGTTTAGTACTAGAATATGATAATATTACTGTTTTTACTCTAACCTGGCCCCGATATTCGTCCTTGTGCAGCTTATTACATGTACCTTAACGGCAGAGTAAGACAATACTGCAGCTGTACATCCATTCCACAGCACTCCTACAGGACCAGCATCATAATATGGTATTAATCTCTTGTTACAGCTCAGTATTCAAGATAGAGAGATGACATTTTTGGACCAGGTTGGAGTAAAAAGACTGGCCACTGCGCTCATTTCACTATAACTTGGCCTAAATTTGACATCTCTCCATCTTAAATGCGGAATAAAATAATATATTAGCACTAGAATATATTGCTGCCCATCACTTATTTAATTATGTTGGCCGAAATTTGACATCTTTTTATTTGAATACTGAGCTGTAACAGTAGATTAACGCTAGAATCTGATGCTGTAGTCGTTTTTTTTTTTTTTTTTTTTTATGCGAGGAAGAAGGAACCAAAGGCCATGAGCCAGCAGTAACAGTTCCCTCCAAGAGAAAAACAAAATACAATAGAGAGCAAATTCAAGATCCGATCATTTTAAGATGCCTGGACACACTACGTTTGAAAGACTGGAGATCATAGGCAGCAGGAAATACAGACAGAGGGAGACAGTTCCAGAGCTGACCTGTTGCATAAATGAAAGACTGGGAGTAACGGTTAACTCTTGCATTAGAGAGTTGGACAGAAAAGGGATGAGAGTTTGCTGCCAGACGGGTGCTACGTGCCCGTCGTAGAGGTGGAGGAATGCAAGCAGACAGTTCAGAGGAGCAGTGACCATTAAAGTAGCGATAGAAAAGAGATAAAGATGCAACAGTGAGGCGAAGAGACAGAGGTTGAAGGGAGTCAGTAAGAGGAGGAGAGTTAATGAGACGAAAAGCCTTTGACTCCACCCTATTGAGAAGAGCTGTATGTGGGGAGCCTCCCCACACATGAGAGTTGTACTCCACACAGGGGCGGACAAAACCCCTGTATAGAGTCAACAACTGTGCAGGGGTAAAGAAAGAGCGGAGTCGGCTTAGCACACCCAATCTCTTGGAAGCAGATTTTACAAGAGATGTCATATGATCTTTCCAAGACAAGTCCCGAGTGAATGAAACCCCAAGCATGTTCAAGGATGATGCAGGATTAAGCTGAATATTATTAAACATTAGTGGGTATACCTGTGGAAGATTTTGACGGGTTGATAGGTGTAAGAACTGAGTCTTAGATGCATTAAAGACAACCATATTATTTTTACCCCAGTCAGAGATATGAGCCAAGTCAGACATTAGGTGTGCCATAGCCTCATCCCTTGTTTCATGAAGTAACTGTTGAGATGGGCGTTGCGGGAACCGAATGGAAAGGTGAAGGGTGGAGTCATCAGCGTATGAGTGGATAGGGTTAGATGTACGACTTAGAAGATCATTGATGAATAAAAGGAAGAGAGTTGGTGATAGGACAGAGCCCTGAGGAACACCACTGTTGATAGATCTAGGAGAAGAACGATGGCCGTCTACAACAGCTGCTATAGAACGACCAGAAAGGAAGCTAGCGATGAAGGCACAGATAGAAGGATAAAAACCGTAGGAGAGCAGTTTGGAAATTAAAGATTTATGCCAGACTCGATCGAAAACCTTTGAGATGTCAAGTGCAATGGCAAAGCTTTCGCCAAAGTCCCGAAAGGAGGATGACCAGGAGTCTGAAAGGTAGGTGAGAAGATCGCCAGTGGAGCGTCCCTTACGGAACCCATACTGACGATCGGAAAGAAGGTTGTGATAGGAAAGATGCCTTAAAATTTTTCTATTGAGAATTGATTCGAAAACTTTTGAAATACAGGACGTTAAAGCAATTGGACGATAGTTAGAGGGTTGGGAGTGGTCACCCTTCTTTGGGACTGGCTGAATGAGAGCAAACTTCCAGCAAGAAGGAAAGGTACAAGTTGACAGACAAAGGCGAAAGAGTTTGCCTAGGCAGGGTGTAAGCACAGAAGCACAGTTGTGTAAGCACAGTCATGAAGAAGTGCTATGGAAAGGATGTGATCATAGTATTGCCTTCTTCAGCCACTGGACTATGTGAAACAAGCTGCAAAAGGACGAGCCTCTGGGCCAAGTTAAGGTGAAGAAACTGTAGTACGTCTTTCTTTGCAATTTGCTTTGAATTAGGTATTAACATTCTCTTGCGTGCTACTTGCATCATTTTGATATCGACATAGTTTAAGCACACTCGATGATACTGAGGTGTAATGTGCAGAATAAATCGTTATGGAAGAGGTGCTACGAAATCTTAAAAAAAAAAAATAATAAATAAATAACACTACGACGCCTTGGTGGTGAGGCTGGAGGACACACCGACTGAAGGGCGGATGGCGGTGCAAGTATGGAAGGTGAGGAAGGTTTAGAGGAATGCCTATTGACAGCACGAGGGTTATAAGGGTAGACATTCATATCCTCGCCTGACTGCAGGGCTGTATTCTCATCACTTAAGGGGGCGCCCTAATACCTTCTCCTAAGCGATTTATTTTGCTTATTATACTTTCTTCTACAGGATTTATTTTGTGTGTCACACCTCCTCCTAAGGGATTTATTTTGCTTATCATGCCTCCTTGTAAGGGATTTATTTTCCTTATCATACCTCCTCCTAAGGGATATATTTTGCTTGTTCTATCCTACTACCCTCCTCTGTGTTTCTTAAATCATTCTACGATCTCTATGCTCTGCACACGTAACGTACAAAAGCCTATCAACCTATCAACCATGTGTATCGAAAAACAAACTGGCAAGAAAGAAAGAAAACACTAACACCAATCATCCACTAGACACAGGTACGCAAGCGTCACTTTACAATCCAGGTGACAAATTCACAGACACACTTACGAGCAGTTCCGTCTCGTAACCATAGTTTTTTTTTTCTTGTTCCTCGTGTTAAGAAAGCAACCGTGGGTCAATCAAGTAGGTAGGAGGGACGCTTACCATCCACTCACTCGATGTCATGCAACCTTAAGATGGCTCTGCACTGAGTGACAAGCCAAATAGTTTTCTATAATCCAGGAAACCACTTAATACGTTGGATGGTAACCATTTACTCAGATGACATCTAGTGGTCCATTGGGTTCAGGCGTTCGAACTGGATGAGGCCTGTGAAGGCCTGCATCCAAGGGGTGGTTGGAGTTTGTTGTTCACGTAATGCCACTCGGGGAAAAGTGAGACTGGTCACCCTCTTCTTGAATACTGGGAATGATTTACGTTCTTAGTGGGGTACAGCAGGACTGGGTGATGAATGATGCATATCTAATTTTTGCAGAGAGAGAGGAAGTCCATTACTCTTAGTGGAAAGACAAGTTCCGACTAACTGAGAAACATGGTGTATGGTGGTGGTAGGTAGGGTAAATGGTGTTGGCAGGGAGAGTGTACGATGTTGGCAGAGAGGGAGTGTGGTGATGGCACACCACCACACACCCTATCTACCACCACCACCTTTCACCCTTCCTGCCACACAACAATACACCCTCCCTGCGACAGCCACCATCATGTACCCTCCCTGCCACGACCACACACCGTTTCTGAAACCACCATTAACCCCTATGCCAACACCATACATCCCGACCACCATCACAAACCCTCCCTACCACCGCCCTACCCCGCCACTACCATACAACTTCCCTACCAGCACTCCATACATCCTCCCTGTCATCATCATGCACCCTTCCTGCCACCACTATACCCTGCTATCAAAACACAATCTTCCCGCCAACAAAATACACTCTCCCTGCCCCCACCACATACTATCTTTGTCAACACCATACACCCTTCCAGCAAAAACCATACACCCTCTGTATCACCACCATGCACCCTCCTTGTCACCGCCATGTAGAGGGTGACTCAAAATGAATGCATCCCATAAAAGTGTGTGTCATTTATACAACTGATTGGAGATTTGCTTTATTTTTGCATTCATGTTAAACTGAGCTGATAAAACAGTCCTGCAATTTTGGGTTCCGCAGTTCAAATGGTTTGTTTATTATGACCTTCCAAAATGTGTTCCAAATGACCACCTCGACGTGGCAGGCACTCCTGAATGTGATACTGTCAATTACGCGGACACACTCCTCCCCTTTCTTGGGATAGCTCTGATGTTGGCCGTGATTTATGTTTTCAGGTCGCTGATTGTCTGGGGGTGGTTTTCATAAACATGATCCATCAGATAACCCCACAGATAGAAATCTGGGGAATTCAGGTAGGGTGAGTGTGGGGCCCACTCAGGGTCACACCTACTGATCTGTCGATCCCCAAATCGTTGCCGCAGCCACATCAACGTTTGATGTGAAGTGTATGGGGTGACCCTATCCTGCTGGAATCGTTGCTTCCCACGAGTGATGCCCCTACTACTTCCTATAGTCGCGGCGCGCAACTCTGAAGTTGTTATTATCGTGCCCTGGCAACTTACCCTTCAACAGTGCGTCCGATTTCGAGCATAATATGATACGCATGTGATTCGTGTATAATATATCCGTGTATAGTAATATTCGTGTATAACATATTCGTGCATAATAATATGATTTGTGTATAATATGATACGAAATCGAACGCACTTTTGAATGGTAGGTTGCCGGGGTATGATAATGACAACCCCAGAGTCGTGCGCCGCGACTATAGTGTTATGGGCTGCATTCATTTTCGGTCACCTGTACTTGTACCTTCCTATCAACTCTCATACACCTACCCTACCACTCCCATACACCCTCCTTGCTACAACCATACGTCCTCCCTGCCACCATCATGCACTCTCCATGCCATTAATAAACACCCTCCGTGCCATCACCATACACTCTCCCTGCCACCACCATACACCCTCACTGCTTCCAACATTCATCCTCCTTGCCACCACCATAAACCCTCCCTTCCACCACCATATACCCCTCTCTCCAACTACCATGCGTCCTTGCAAGCACCACAAACCCTCTCAGCCACCACAATACACTTTCCCTGTCGCCACCATACACCCTATCTGCCATCGCCTCATACCTTCCATACTTCCACTATACACCTTCCCTGCACCTATCAGACACCTTGCCTACCACTGCCTTACACCTCTCCTACTACCACCACACACCAATTCTGCCATCACCAGACACACTTCCTGCCACAGCCACACACCCTACCTTCCCTGCCACCACAATGCATCCTCCCTGTCACCATGACACAACATCCCTACCACCACAACACACTCTCCTTTCCTACTCACCCTACCACACCATTCACGTTCCATGCTACCACAACACACCGTCCATACCATCACCATGTGACACCCTGTCTGCCACCACCATATACTCTCCCTCCCACCCACAAATGACCTCTCTGCCACCCCTATACGACCTCACTGCCATCACCACACACCCTCCTTGCCCCCATCATGCCCTCACTGCCAGCACCACACACTCTCACTGCCAGCACCATATTCCCTCCCTTCCAGTACAATGCACCCTCCCTGGAACCACCATACACCTTCCCTGCTACTCCTGTACACCCTCCCTGCCACCACCTTACAACTTTCTTGCCACCATCATACACCCTCCTTGCTATCCACGTACACTCTCCCTGCCATCACAAAACCCCCTCCCTGCAAACACCATTCACCCCCTTTGCCATCACCCTCCTTGCCCCTACCATATACCCTCCCTGCCACCACCACACATCCTCCCTGTCACCACCATAAACCATCCTTGCCACCACCACGCACCTTCCCTGGCAACACCACTCACCCTTTTGCCATCAACATGGTCCCTCCTTCCCACCACCAAACACCCTCCCTACAACCACCATACACCCTTCCTATAATTCCCATATACCCTCCCGGCCACCACCATACATCCTCCTTGTCACCACGATAACCCCTACCTGACACCCTCCTTGCCACCACCATACCCTGTCTCCACCATACTCTGCCATTACCATACACTCCTCTTGGCAACACTGCCATACATCCTTCTCGTCAACATCATACACCCTTCATGCCATCAGTATACTCTGCCACCAGAAAACAACTCCTCCTCACTACCATACACCCTGACTGCCACCGGCACACACCCTGTCTGCTACCATCACCTTTAACCCCCTTTACCATCACAACCATACACCACTGCCACTACCATACATCCCCCTTGCCACCACAATGCACCTTACCACACTACACACTCGACCTATTATCACCATTCCGTCCCATCATCATATATCCTCCCTGCCAGCATCACCATACACTCTCCCTGACACTACTACCACCTCCCTGCCATCACAGTTTACCCTCCACCACTACCACACACCATCCCTATGACCACCATACACCCTACTTACCGCCACCAAACTCTGAAATCACCATACACCCTCCCTGCCACCACTATCATACACCCTCCCAGCAATCACTATACTTTCTCTTTCTCTCTCTCTGCCACAGCCATACATAACACCCTCCCTGTCACCATGATTCACCCTCCCTGCCATCACCATACACTGTCATCACTATACCCTTCCACCACCATACTCTATCCTTGCCAACACCACTATACCTCCTCCAAGCCATGGACATACACCTTCTTTACCTCCACCATATACCCTATAAACCACCACCAAACAGTTTCCCAGCCACCATCACACACCCCTTGGCCACAACCTCCATACTCAGTGGCCGATTCAGGGGGGTGCGTCGGGTGCGGACGCACCCCCCTTTTTGGGGAGGGGGAAGTGAATGATGGAAATAAAAACTTGCTGAAAACTGTTTTATTTTGTTCTGGTAACCCTGCCTATTGTACTCGAGAGGTTTTCTGGCTATGTAAAGTTGCAGGCCAGCGGCGACTTTTCATTTCGGTCAAAAAATTAAAAAAAACTGAAAAGTAAATTTCTTGTGGATTTTGTAATATTTTGAGTCGCCCAGACTGCATCAAATGCCACCAAATTGCGTTAAAAATGTGAAAATTTTCTGGGACCCTTAAACGGGCCCCAGACCCCCAGCCGCAGGCCTCCAGCCCTTTCACATGCACGATCAAGGGCCTCCGACGGCCCTTCTGGCCCAACGTGCCAAAAAAGCCCCCTCCGTCTTCAAAATCCTGGATGTGCCACTGATACTATCTCTACCACCACGACTATACACCTTCCCTAACACAATCACCACATACCCTCCTGGCCACCACCATACAGTTTCCCTGCTACCATGATACGTGTATACACTCATTGCCATCACCAAACACTTCCTGACACCACTAAGTCCCACCAGCCACCACCCCATATCATCCCTCACACCCACATCGAACTTCCCTGCCACCACCACACACTCTTTCTGCCACCACCATACACTCTCTCTGTCACCACCGTACGCCTTCCCTGCCACTACCATACATCCTCCCTGTCACCACCACACACCCTCCCCGCGACCACTTTTATGCATCCCTGTCACCACCACACACCCTCCCTGCCAACACCATGCACCCTCTCTGCCATCATTATCCCCTCTTTCCTCCCTGTCACCACCATGTACCCTTTCTGAAACCACCATACACCATCCCTATGACCCCCATCACTACACGTCGTCCCTGCCACCATATACCCTCCCTGCCAGCACCATACTTCCTCCCTGCCACCCCCATATACCTTCCCTGCTACCACCACACAATCTTCCTGCCACTACAACATCCCCTCCCTGCAAGCACCATACACATTCCCTGCCACCTCCACACACCAGTCCCTCTCCCTGCCACCACCACACACGCTCCCTCACAACATAATAATTATATCCTCCCTGCCACCACCATACACCCTCCCTACCACCCCCATACATCCCCCGTGCCACCACCATACACACTCTCTGCTATTACCAAACCACCTCACTGCCATCACCATATACCATTGCTGCCACCACCATACACCCTCTGAGTCACCAGCACACACTCCCTGTTGCCACCATACACCCTCCCCAGAAGAGAGGGTATATGGGAGTGGTAGGAAGGGTGTATGCTGTTGGCAAGGAAAGTGTATGGAGGTGGCAGGGAAGGTGTACGGTTGTGAGAGGGAGGGTGTATGGTGTTGGCAGGGATAGAGTATGATTCTGGCAGGGAGGCGTGTGATGATGGTAGGGAGGGTGTATGGTGGTGGCAGGGAGGTATGTGATGGTGGTAGGAAGGGTGTATTGGGGTGGCAGGGAGGGTGTATAGTGATGGAAGAGAGGGTTATGATGGTGACAGGGAGAGAGTACGGTAGTGACAGGTGTGTGGTTGAGGTAGGGATGGTGTATGATTTTACCAGAGAAGGTGTTTGATGGTGGCAGGGTACAGTGGTGGTAGAGAGGGTGTATGATGATGACAGAGGATGCATGGTGGTACTGGAAGGAAGGATGAAAGATGGTGGTGGCAGATAGTGTAGTAAATTATGTTGTTGATAGGGAGGTAGTTTTTTTTTTTTTTTTTTTTTTATGTGTCCGACTCTGGGCATAGGCTTCACAGCCTGCACTCAAGGCCCAGTAGTCCTCCTACATACATACACCTCTACATGTCACCACTTCGGCGCTAACACCCACCGTCTATATTGAATACATGCTAGGGCTGTCTCATACAGGACTGGTGTATTGGTATTAGCGGGGGTACTTTTACATGTCGGCGGGTCTTCTGGTAGATCAGTAAAGTCTGATTTTTATGAAATTCAAATCCTCAAACCGTTCCCTGCCCCAGTCGGGATTTGAACCTGGGTCCGGTAGGACTGCAGGCCACCTCTCTACCAATTGAGGGTGGATGGTGATGGCAGGGTATAGTGGTGGCAAGGAGAGCGTATGATGATGACAGGGAGGGTGTTCGGCTGTGGCAGGATAAGGTGGTGGCAGGTAAGGTGCAAGATGAGGCAGGGTGAGTGTAAGATTATGCCAGTTAGGGTGTATGTACGGTGGTGGCAAGGAAGGTGTATGGTCGTGGTAGAGAGTATGTATAGTGGTGGCAGGGATGGTGTGTATTTAGTGGTACAAGGTGTATGATGACAGGGCGGTGGATGGTGCTGGGAGGAAGGGTGTATAATGTTTGCAGCGAGGGTGTATGGTGATTGCCGGGAGATTGTATGGTGGTGTTGGCAAGGAAGATGTATGGTGATGGTAGAAGGGAGGGTGAAAGGTGGTGGTGGCAGATTGTGTTTGTGATGCTTGCAGGAAGGGAATATAGTGATGACAGGGAGGATGCATGGTGGTTGCTGGGTATGGTGGCGGAAGGGAGGGTGTATGATGATGACAAGGAGGGTGTATGGTTTTGGCTGGATATGGTGCTTGCAAGATGAGTGTAAGGTGTTGCCATGGAGAATGTATGGTGGTGGCAGGGACGGTGTGTGGTGTGACGTGGAGGGTGTGTGGTAGGGAAAGATAACGTGCATAATGGTGGCAGGATGTGTTGTGGTGGCGGGGAAGTTGTATTGTGGTGGCAGAGAGGATGCATGGTGGTGTTTGGGAGAGCGTGTATTGGTGGCACGTTTTGATAGTGGCATAGAGGTTGTGTTTTGGTGACATAGCATGATGGTGGCAGAGAAGGTGTAAGATGGTGGTGGTAGGGAGGGTGTACGAGGTGTGTCAGAAAAGTTTCAGGACTGATGTCACAAAAGATATATTTCAAATCCAAACTACAAACTGCGAGTTGTCCCCTTCGAAGTAATCCCCCTGGAGTCTAACGCACTTTCCCATCCTTCTCTGCCACGCCTCCATGCACTTCTGGAAGGATTCTTCCGGGATCCTCCGCAGCTCTGTCGTCACGGCCATCTTGATGTCTTCTACGTCTTCAAAACGGGTACCCTTGATGAACCCCTTGAGCTTGGGGATGAGCAAAAAATCACAAAGAGCCAGGTCGAGTGAGTAGGGAGGTTACTCTAGCACGGCGATGTTCCTCCCGGCCAGGAACTGTCGGATGCTCAGGGCACTGTGAGCAGGCTCGTTGTCATGGTGAAGCAGCCATGAGTTGTCCTGCCACAACTCTCGCCTTTTCTCGCGCACTGAAAGAAGCAAACGCCGCAGGATCTTTTTGTAGGCGTGCTGGTTAATCGTCTGGCCCTGTGGCAAGAACTCGGTGTGGACGATGCCCCTCGCATCAAAGAATGTGATCAACATGACTTTGACTTTGGACTTCGACTGTCTTGCTTTCTTCGGCCTTGGCAACATCGGACTCTTCCACTGAAGGCTCTGGCATTTGGTTTCCGGGTCGTACTTGAAAATCCATGACTCATCACCGGTGATGACTCTCCCTAGCAAATCTGGTTCGGTTTCAAGATGCTCGAGGATGTCCTGACACACCTGCATGCGCCGATCCTTCTGGTCATCATTCAGCAGCTTTGGCATCATCTTTGCGCAGACTTTCCGCATACCCAAATCTTCAGTGACAATCTTCCAGACGCTGTCCCGGTTCATGCCCAGCTCATTTGCGATCAGTCGAACAGTCAACCGACGATCGCCACGTACAATCTGCCTGACATGCTCAATGTTGGCCTCAGTCCTGCTTGTTGAAGGCCCTCTGCTCCTGGAGTCGTCTTCCATGTCCTCACGTCCCTCTTTGAACCTCTTGTACCACTCAAAAACACGTGAGTGTGGCATCATCTCATCTCCGTACACTTGCTGCAGCATTCCCAGTGCTTCAGACGGAGTTTTCCCCAACCGGACCAGAAACTTCAGGTTGGTTCATTGCTCTGTGCTCATCGCTTGACGACCTGAAACAGAGGACATGTATACAAAAGCATGTGAAAAAAAGATCAATGGCTGCAGAGAGCTGAGATCACAGTCATATACTCCCTGGATATTACGTCACACGGTGACGCAACCCGCTAATCACTCTCCCACTCATAGCTCACACAGCACACTCAGTCCTGGAACTTTTCTGACACACCTTCGTATGTTGGTTTCAAAGATATGTGTGGTGGTGGCAGAGGTGCAGGGATGTTACGCGAAGATGGCCGATATTGTGCGTGGTGGTGAGAGGTATGGTATTTGTATGAGTAGACTGTAGCACCAGTCAAGCAGGGCAGTACTCCCGAGGTGGATGGAAAGCTGATGACAGGGAGTGCTGGAGCTCCCGTTTCATCAGCCCTCAGGACTAGTTCCTGACCATCCCCCTTTGCTGAACTTTTTCAGTGTCTCAGTTACACAGAGGGTAGGCCAGCATGCTCTCCAGTACAAATTTCTCTATCTACACCAAACTACATGCACAGTACACACTACACTTCCTATTCCAAATTTAACTAAAATGGCGTCTCTTCCCCAAGCCTCGGAGTCCCCAGGGGGGGGGGGACCATAAATGCCCCCACCATCCGCCCCTCTCCCTGTGATGACTCGAGGTGCCTGGAACCACTGTCTGACTCTCTTCTTCTTCATTTCTGCAACATTCACGGCCTTTCCTCTAACTTTCGCTCTGTTGAGCACCACCTCTCCTCCTCTAAATCTCACCTTCTTTTTCTAACAGAGACTCAGCTGTCTGAGGCAACTGACAGCAAACCCTTTTCTGTATCCTCCTACTTTCTCTATACTCATTTCAAAGCCAAAGATGGCTGTTGTGTATATATACGCAACGACTTATCTTGCTCTCGTGTTCCTGAACTCGATTCTTCTGAATTCTCTACACTCTGGCTTCAGCTTTCGTGTCATTCTCTGACTAAATATATCTGTGCTGTTTACTTATCCCCTAATTCTACTGACTATCAAAAATTCTTCGACTATCTTACTTCTACGATGGAACACATTCTATCCATTTCTCCTTTCTCTGAAATCTCCATTCTAGGAGATTTCAATGTTCACCACCACCTTTGGCTCTCTTCTCCTTTCACGGATCCACCTGGTGAACAAGCCTACATCTTTTCTATCCTTAATGACCTAGAGCAGCTTGTACAGCACCCTACCCGTATCCCTGACCGCCTTGGAGAGAGCTCCAACATACTTGACCTCTTCCTCACAACTAATCCTTCTGCTTACTCTGTTAATCTTTTCTCTCCGTTGGGCTCCTCCGATCACAATCTTATTACCTTAACCTGTCCTATCACTCCGGTACGGCCTGTGGACCCTCCAGGGAAACGTCGTCTGTGGCATTTTGGAGCCGTGGGTTGGGAGGCCCTCAGGCAGTACTTCTTTGATTTTCCCTGGAATGATTATTGCTTCCATGGCCGGGAGCCATCTGAGTGTGCCTTGCGCATTACGGAGGTTATTCTCTTGGGCATGGAAGCATACATTCCTTTCTCATATCCTTTGACTAACGCAAGAAAGCCTTGGTTTAATCACACTTGTTCTAATGGTGTCCGCAACAAGGAGAGGGCCTACAAAAGGTACCGGAGCCAACCCACCCCTGAATCACAACATCTTTACGTTTCTGCCCGGAATCATGCTAAGTCTGTTCTTCGCCCTACTAAAAATAATTTCATCCATACTAAATGCTCTCAACTCTCCAACTCGAATTCTTCCCACTCCTTCTGGCACCTTGCCAAAAATCTTTCTAACAACTTTACCTCATCATCCTTCCCCCCTCTTTTCTACTCTGATGGTTCTGTAGCTATTTCTTCTACTGATAAAGCAGATCTCTTCGCACAGACTTTCTCCTCCAATTCCACCTTAGACGATTCCGGTGCTGTTCCTCCATCACTTCCCCCCTCTGACTTCCTCATGGCTGACATTAAAATTTCTTCAGTTGATGTATTTTCTGCCATCACTGGCATCGGTACTAACAAGGCATATGGGCCTGATGGGGTCCCTCCTGTTGTTCTCAAGAACTGTGCTTCTGTGCTTACACCCTGCCTAGGCAAACTCTTTCGCCTTTGTCTGTCAACTTGTACCTTTCCTTCTTGCTGGAAGTTTGCTCTCATTCAGCCAGTCCCAAAGAAGGGTGACCACTCCCAACCCTCCAACTATCGTCCAATTGCTTTAACGTCCTGTATTTCAAAAGTTTTCGAGTCAATTCTCAATAGAAATATTTTAAGGCATCTTTCCTATCACAACCTTCTTTCTGATCGTCAGTACGGGTTCCGTCAGGGACGCTCCACTGGCGATCTTCTCACCTACCTTTCAGACTCCTGGTCATCCTCCTTTCGGGACTTTGGCGAAAGCTTTGCCATTGCACTTGACATCTCAAAGGCTTTCGATCGAGTCTGGCATAAATCTTTAATTTCCAAACTGCCCTCCTACGGTTTCTATCCTTCTATCTGTGCCTTCATCGCTAGCTTCCTTTCTGGTCGTTCTATAGCAGCTGTTGTAGACGGCCATCGTTCTTCTCCTAGATCTATCAACAGTGGTGTTCCTCAGGGCTCTGTCCTATCACCAACTCTCTTCCTTTTATTCATCAATGATCTTCTAAGCTGTACATCTAACCCTATCCACTCATACGCTGATGACTCCACCCTCCACCTTTCCATTCGGTTCCAGCAACGCCCATCTCAACAGTTACTTCAACAAACAAGGGATGAGGCTATGGCACACCTAATATCTGACTTGGCTCGTATCTCTGTCTGGGGTAAAAATAATATGGTTGTTTTTAATGCATCTAAGACTCAGTTCTTACACCTATCAACCCGACAAAATCTTCCACAGGTATACCCACTAATGTTTAATAATATTCAGCTTAATCCTGCATCGTCCTTGAACATGCTTGGGATTTCACTTACTCGGGACTCATCTTGGAAAGATCATATTACATCTCTTGTAAAATCTGCTTCCAAGAGATTGGGTGTGCTAAGCCGACTCCGTTCTTTCTTTACCCCTGCACAATTGTTGACTCTATACAGGGGTTTTATACGCCCCTGTGTGGAGTACAACTCTCATGTGTGGGGAGGCTCCCCACAAACAGCTCTTCTCAATAGGGTGGAGTCAAAGGCTTTTCGTCTCATTAATTATCCTCCTCTTACTGACTCCGTTCAACCTCTGTCTCTTCGCCGCACTGTCGCATCTTTATCTCTTTTCTATCGCTACTTTAATGGTCACTGCTCCTCTGAACTGTCTATTGTACATGCATTCCTCCACCTTTACGACGGGCACGTAGCACCCGTCTGGCAGCAAACTCTCATCCCTTTTCTGTCCAACTCTCTAATGCAAGAGTTAACTGTTACTCCCAGTCTTTCATTTATGCAACAGGTCAGCTCTGGAACTGTCTCCCTCTGTCTGTATTTCCTGCTGCCTATGATCTCCAGTCTTTCAAACGCAATGTGTCCAGGCATCTCAAAATGATCGGATCTTGAATTTGGCTCTCTATTGTATTTTGTTTTTCTCTTGGAGGGAACTGTTACTGCTGGCTCATGGCCTTTGGTTCCTTCTTCCTCGCATAAAAAAAAAAAAAAAAGAAGTAGCAGCAGGGAGGGTGTGCTGTGGTGGTAGGGAGGTTGTGTGGTGCTGGCTGAGGGGTTGTACATGGTAGTGGCAGGGAATGTAAATGATATTGTCAGAGAGGGTGTATAGTTCTGGTAGGGATGTTGTATGGTGGTGGCAGGGAGATAGTATGGTGAGAGCAGGTTATGGTGGTGGCAGGGAGAGATTATGGTGGTGGTAGGTTATGGTGGTGGCAGAGAGAGAGTATGGTGGTGGCTGGGAGGGTTTGTTAATATGGCAGAAAGTGTGTCTGTTGCTAGAAGATTGGGTGTATGGTGGAGGCAGGGAGGGTGTGTGTGTGTGGCAGGTAGGGTGTGTGTGTGTGTGGCAGGTAGGGTGTGCGTGTGTGTGTGTGGCAGGTAGGGTGTGCGTGTGTGTGTGTGTGTGTGTGTGTGTGTGTGTGTGTGTGTGTGTGTCAAGGAGGGTGTACGTGTGTGACATGGAGGGTGTGTGTGTGTGTGGCAGGGAGGGTGTGTGTGTGTGTGGCAGGGAGGGTGTGTGTGTGTGGCAGGGAGGGTGTGTGTATGTGGCAGGGAGGGTGTATGTGTGTGGCAGGGAGGGTGTATGTGTGTGGCAGGGACGGTGTATGTGTGTGTGTGGCAGGGAGGGTCTGTGAGTGTGTGTGTGGCAGGGAGGGTGTGTGTGTGAGGCAGGGAGGGTATGTGTGTTTGGCAGGGAGGGTGAATGATGCCAGAAGGGAAAGTTTGTGGTAGTGACAGTGAGGGTATATACTGCCGGCTAGAAGGTTTTATGATGGTGGCAAGAGGAATGTATAGTGATGGCAGGGAAAATGTATGGTGGTGGGTGGTTGGGTAGATGATGCTGGTAATGAGTTTATATGGTTGTGTCATTGAGGTTTTATGGTTGTGGCAAGGACTGTGTATGGTGGAGGGTGTGTGGTGGCCACAAGAAGGCTGGGAAAGCGTATGGTGGCGGCAAGGAGGGTACATGGTAGCAGCAGGGAGGGTGAATGATTGTGGCAGGGAAGGTGCATGGTATTGGTGGGAAGTGTGCTTGGTGGTGGCAGGGAGTTTGTGGTGGTGGTGAGAATGGTGTATGGTGGAGGGTGTAAAATGGTGGCAGGGAGGATGTACTGGGGTGACAGGGAGGATGAGTGGTGGTGGCAGGGTTGGTGCATGGTGGTGGCAGTGAGGTTGTATGGTGATGACCGAGAGGGTGTATGGAGGCGTCAGGGAGGGCGTATTGTGCTGGTACTGAGGGTGTGTGGTGATGACAGAGAGGGTGTGTCGTGATGGCATGAAGTGTGTTAGGCGGTGGTAAGGAGGGAGTATGATGGTAGGAAGGAGGATATATGGTGGTGGCAGAGAGGATGTATGGTGGTGGCACAGAGGGTGTGTGGTGGTGGCAGGCAGAATGTATCGTAGTGGCAGGGTATGAAGCTGGCCGGTACGGTGTGTGGTGGTGGCACAGAGGGTGTCTGGTCGCGAGTGTGAGGGTGTATGGTGGTGGCAGGGAGGATGTATGGCAGTAGCACTGAGGGTGTAGGGTGGTGGATTACAGAGTGTATGGTGGTGGCAGGGTGAGCCTATGGTATTGGAAGGGAGGGCATATAATGGTGGCTTGGCGGGTGTATGATGGTGGCAGACAGGGCATGTGATGATGGTAAGGTGAGTGTATGGTGGTGACAGAAAGTGTGTATGGTAGTGATAGGGAGTGTTTATGGTGGCGGGAGAGAGTGTGTAGGATGATGAGAGGGAGTGTGTATGGCGATGGCAGGGAGGGTGTATGGTGGTTACAAGGATGGTGTATAGTGTTTGCAGGGGAGTGAATGGTTGTGACAAAGAGGGTTTATGTTGGTGGCAATGTATAAGGGTGGCAGCAATGGTGTATTCGTATGATGATGACAGATAATGTATGGTGGTGTTGGCAGGGAGGGTGTATGTTTGTGACAGGGCATGTTGGTGGCAAGGAGGTTGTATGATGATTGCAGGGAGGTATGGGATGATGACAGGGAGGATGTAGGCCTATGGTGGTATTGACATTGAGGGTGTATGTTGGTGATAGGGAGGGTGTATGTACAGTATGGTGGTGGCAGGGAGAGAGTATGGTGATGGTGGTAGGGAGGGTGTATAGTGGTGGCAGTGAGGGTGTACAGTGTTTGAAGGGAGGGTGTATGGTGGTGTTGGCAGGATGGGTATATAGTGATGTTGACAGGAAGGATGTGTGGTGGTGGCAGGGAGAGTATGGTGGTGGCAGAGAGGGTATATGGTGGTGGCTGAGAGGGTAGTAGTAGTAGTAGTTATTCCCTGGGCAGTCTGGCTGTACAGCCCCGAGTCCCTTAGGAAGGCCATGGCTGAGATCGGACTTTCCCACAGAGCTCTCAAGGAGTGTATGTTGTGTTGTTGGCGTAGGTGATTGTGTGCAATGCAGTCTTCCATAATGTGCTTAATAGTATGGGGTGCGGTGTTACATTCTGGACAGGCATCAGCGACGGAGTCATCCAGCCTCTTCTGGTAACTTAAGAGGGCTGGATGGTGCCCACATCTCAGCCTGGTCAGGTGGACCCTGTCCTCACGAGGGAGATAGGATTCGGAAGAGTGGATATCAGGAGGCCGTGCATGCAGCTGCGTGTTGTCTTTAAGTGACTGAATGGAGCGGCGATGATCTGAGTATGGATGTGCTTCTGGAAGCTGGTCTGAGGCTGGCGAGGGGAGGGGGGAGATGACAGTATTTGTGCATGATGTCGTGTACTGGGTGTTGTTTTGATGTTACTTGTTGTGTGTGGATGTGCTGCCATGTCGTGTAGTGGATGTTGTGGGTTTGTGGAGGATGCAGCGAGAATTCGGGTGCCTCTCATGTCTAGGCGATCCTTGACTTTGAGGACTTTAGTTTCTTGATGTAGGTGGTCTGTGGGTGTAGTGGTCTGTGTGTGTGTTAGTGCCGGGGGGTATGGTGGTGGCAGGGATGGTGCATGGTGGTGACATGGAGGGTGTACAGTGGAGGTAGCGAGGATTATAGAGATGGAAGTGAGGGTGTTTGGTGGTGGTGGCAGGAAGGATGTATTGTCTTAGTGGCAGGGAAGGTGAATGATGGTGGTGGCATATAGGATGTGTGTTGGTGGAAGGGAAGGTGTATGGTGGTGACAGGGAGGATGTTTGGTAGCCGTAAGGAATAATGGTGAAAGGGAGAGTGTATAATAATGACAGGGAGAGTGTATGGTGGTGAGAGAGGGTTGTAAGGTTTTGGTTGAGTATACAGTAGTGATGGGTTGAAGGATGTTTGATCATGGTAGGAATGATGTATGATGGTGGCAGGGAGAATTTATATGTGGTGCTGGCAGGGAGGGTAGGGTGGTGGCATGAAGGTGTGTATTGGTGTCAGGTAGGGGTGTGGTGGTGGCTGCGGTGGTGTATAGTGGTGTCAGAGGGTGTATGGTGGTGGTAACAGCGTGTATAGTGATGGCATGGTATGATAGTGGCAGGTAGGGTGTTTGGTGGTGGTGGCAGAAAGGATGTATGGCGGTGGCAGGGAGAGAGTTTGGTGGTAGTAAGGAGGGCGTGTGGTGATGGCAGGGAGGGTGTGTGGTGGTGACGGCAGGGACGGTGTACAGTGGTGGTAGAGGGTGTGTGCTGGTGGTGGTGGTGGTAACAAGAATGTGTAGAAGTGGCAGGGAGGTTGTTTGATGATGCCAGGGAGGGTGGGTGGTGGTGGCAGGTAGGATGTGTGATAGTGACAGGGAGTGGTTACAGTGGTTGCAGTGAAGGTGTGTGGTGGTGGCAAGGAGGGTGTATGATGGTGGCAGGAGGATGTATGTTAGTGGCAGGAAGAGAGTTAGAGTGATAGGGGGTATGTATGGTGCTGGCAGGGAGGGTGAACAACGTCAGCAGGGTGGGTGTATGCTTATGGCAAGAAGAGTGTGTATTGGTGGCAGGGATTGTTCATAGTGGGGGAACTGAAGATGTTGGGAGGGGGGGGGGTTCTGGGCGGGAGTATACTCGCGGCAGTGATTGTATGTGCTGCTGGCAGGAAGAATATAAGGTGTTGGTCAGATGAGTGTGTACTGGTGGAAGGGAGATTGTGTAGTGGTTTCAGGGAGGGTGTATGCTAGTGGGAGAGAGGATGTATGGTGGTGGGAGAGAGAGTGTATCTTGCTGACAGGAAGGATGTATGGTGGTGTCAGGGAGTGTGCATGATGGTGGCAGGGAGGGTGTATGATGGAGGCAGGATGGGTGTAAGATGGTGGCAGGATGGGTTAATGGTTGTGGCAGCGAGGGTGTATGGTGTTGGCAGGGAGGTGTATGGTGGTGGCAAGGAGGATGTAAGGGGATGACAGGAAGGGTGTATTGTTGTGACCAGCAGGGTGTATGGTGATGGCAGGGAGGGTGTTTTGTGACTTGCAGGGTGGCTGCAGGTTATTTTCTGGGAAGTTATGTGGTGGTGGTTGGGAGGGGGTATGATGATGGCAGGGAGGATGTATGATGGTGGCAGGGAGGGTGAATGCTGTTGGCAGGGAGAGTGTGTGTGGTGGCGACAGAGAGGGAGTATTGTGATGGTAGGGAGGGTGTATGGTGGTGATACTTAGGGTGTATTGTGATGGCAATGGTGTGTATGGTGGTGGCGGGGTATGTGCATAGTAGGGCAATGGTGTGAGAATGAGAATTTAGTGGTGACAAAGAGTATGTGTGGTGGCGGTGGTGACAAGGATGGTGTATGGAGGTGATAGAGGGCGTGTGATGGTGGTGGTGGCATTGCGAGTGTATGGTGGTGGTGGCAGGGAGCTGCGTGGTGATGGCAGGGGATATGTATGGTAGTGGCAGTGAGGATGTATGTCCGTGGGAATGGAGGGTGCATGGCGTTGGATGGGAAAGATTATTATGGTGGCACGGAGGACATATGGTGATGGCAAGGAGAGAGTCTGATGATGGCAAGGAATGGTTGTGGTGGTGGCAGGGATGGTGTATAATGGTGGCAGGGATGGTGTATGGTGGTGGCAGGGATGGTGTATGGTGGAGGGTGTGAGTTGGTGGCATGGATTGTGTATCTGTGTGGCAGGGAAGGTGTATGGTCATGGAAGGGAGAGTATATGGTGGTCACAGGAAGTGTGTATGGTTGTAGCATGGAAGGTGTATGGTGGTGGAAAGAGGGTGTATGGTGGTGGCAAAGAGGGTGTATGGTGGTGGCAAAGAGGGTGTATGGTGGTGGCAAAGAGGGTGTATGGTGGTGGCATGGAGGGTGTGCGTTGGTCGCTTGGGTAGTGTATAGTGATTGCAGGAAGAGTGTATTTTGATGGCATGGAGGGTGTATAGTAGCGACCAGGTAGGTGTACAGTGGTGGCAGGGAGGGGGTATGTTGGTAGCAGGGATGGTGCATAGTGATGCCAGTGAAGGTATTTGGTCGAGGAATGGAAGGGTGTATAGTGATAGCAGGGAGGGTGTGTAGTGGTGGCAAGAAGAGTGTATGGTGGTGGCAGGGAGAGTGTATTGTGGTGCTAAAGAATGAGTATGGTGTTGGCAAGGAGTGTATATGATGGTGGTAGAAAGGTTTTTTGGTGGTGGCAAGGATGGTGAATGGTGAAGGGTGTGTGTGATGGTGTCAAGGAAAGTGCATGGGGGTGGCAGGGAGGGTATATGGTGGTGGCAGGAAGGGTGTGAGATGGTGGCAAGGATGGCTTACTGTGGTGGCAGGGAGAGCGCATAGTGTGGTAGGAAGGATGTATGGTGGTGGAAAGGTGGGGGGGGTGTATGGTGCTGGGAGGGAGTATGTGTGACTTTGGCAGCGAGGTTGTAGGGGGGTGTCAAGAGCTGTATATGGTGTAAAGTGTGTGGTTGTGGCAGGGAAAGAAAATGGTCGTGGCATGGTGGGTGGATGTTGTTTGCAGGAAATGTGTATGGTGTCGGCAGGGAGGGTGTATGGTTGTGTCAGGTAGGGTTTGTGGAGGTGGCAGGAATGGTGTATAGTGGAGGTAGGAGGCAGGAAGGGTGTGTGTGTTTGTAGCAGGGACGGTGTAGGAATGGTGTATAGTGGAGGTAGGAGGCAGGAAGGGTGTGTGTGTTGGTAGTAGGGACGGTGTATGGTGGTGGGAGAGAGGGTGTTTGGTGGTGAGAGGGAGTTTGTACGATGATGGCAAGGTGGATGTGTGGTGGAGATAGAGAGGGTGTATGGTAGTGGCAGGGAGGGTGTTTGGTGAAGGTGGGGAGATTGTAAAGTGGTGTAAGGGAGGGTGCAAGGCGGTGATAGGGAGGGTGAAGACGTTGGCAGGGGAGTGTATGGCGGTGACAGAGTGTGTGTACTCGTTTGGTAGTGGCAGGGAGGGTGTATGATTGTGTCAGGCAGCGTGTACGAGTATGGTGAGGCAGGGACTGTGTACGATAGTGGCAGGGAGGGTACAAGGTGACGGCTGGGGAGGGTGTTTAGTCGTGGTAGGAGGATGTATGGGGGTGGCAGGGAGGGTGTATGGTGGTGGCATGGAAGGTATTTGGTGGTGGCAGTGGGTGTGTGGTGGTGGTGATAGTAGGATGAGTGTTCGCTAGTGGCAGGGAGGTTGTGTGATGGTGGCAGGGAGGTTATATGGATGCGGCAGGGAGGATGCCTGGTGGCGGGAGGGAGGATGTATCGTGGTGGAAGGGAGGGTGTGTGGTACTGATGGGAAGAGTGTGTGTGGCGGTGGCAGGGAGGTTTTTTATGGTAGTCACAAGGATGGTGTTTGATGGATGGCGTGTGTTTGTGGTAAGGTGGATGGATGGTGATTGGAGGATGTTTGGTTGTGGCAGGAGGAGTGTATGGTGGACTAGAGAGTGTTTGGTGGTGGCAGAACAGGTGTATGGTGATGAAAAGGAGGGTGTCTGACGACCGTATGGCGGTGGCATGGAGGGTGTGTGGTGGTGGCAGGGTATGGTGGTCGCAGGCAGGGTGGATGATGATGATAGGAAGGATGTATTGTGGTGCTGACAGGATGGTGAAAGGTGGTGTTGGCAGATAGTGTGTGTGGTGGAGGGAGGCAGGTTGCATGGTGGTGTCAGGAAGGGTGTATGGTGGTGGCAGGGAGGCTGAGTAATGGTGACAGGGAGGATGAATGGTAATAATGCTAGGGAGAATGTATGATGCTGGCAGAGTATGATGGTGATAATTATGTAGGGTGTATGATGGTGGCAGCGGTATATGGTGATGGTAGGGGATATACTATGGTGACAGAGAGGGTGTATAATGGCGGTGGCAGAAAACGCAGATGGTGGTGACAAGGAGAGGTTATGGCAGTGACAGGGGAAAGTGGTGACAGGGAGTGTGAATGATGATGACAAGGAGGATGTGTGGTGCTGTTGGCAGGGAGGGTATATATTAGTGACAGGCTGACAGCGTATAGTGATGGTGGGGTATGGTGGTGGAGTGGTGGCAAGGAGGGTGCATGATGTTGGCAGGGAGCGTATGTGATAGTGACAGGGGGTGTATGTGTGGTGGTAGAAAGGAGAGAGTCTGGTAGTATATGGGAGGGTGAATGGTGGAGGCAGAGTATACTGTAGTGGCGCTGGTAGGGAGGGTATATGGTGGTAGCGGTGAGGGTGTATGTTGACGGGAGGATGTGTCTATGATGGTGAAAGAGAGGGTGTATGTATAGTGGTGGCAAGGACAGTGTATGGTGGTGGATGGTATGGTGCATGGTGGTGGTGGCAAGGAGAATGCATGGTGGTTTCAGGGTATGGTTTTGGCTAGGAGGGTGTACGGTGGTCGTATGGATGGTTTGTGGTATTAGCGAGGGCTGTATGGTGGTGGCAGTGAGGTGTATGGTGGTGACAGTGAGGGTGTATGGTGGTGGGAGGAATGGTATATAGTGGTGCCAGCAAGTTTTTATGGTGGTGGCAGGGAGGGTTGATGGCGGTGGTGGTACAGAGGCTGAGCGCATGGTTATGGTGGGAGGGAGGGTGAAAAGTGGTGATGGGCGATACATGGAGTATGTGGTGCTGGAAGGAAAGGTGTGTGATAAAGAAAGAGAAAGTGCATGGTGGTGAAGGGAGGGTGTATGGTTTTAGCAGGGTATGGTGGTGGAGTGGTGGCACGGAGGGTGCATGATGTTGGCAGGGAGCGTATATGGTAGTGACAGGGGGTGTATGTGTGGATGGTAGAAAGGAGAGTGTCTGGTAGTGACTGGGAGGGTGAATGGTGGAGGCAGAGTATACTGTAGTGGCGCTGGTAGGCAGGGTATATGGTGGTAGCGGTGAAGGTGTATGTTGACGGGAGGGTGTGTCTATGATGGTGCAAGGGAGAGGTGTATTTATAGTGGTGGCAAGGACAGTGTATGGTGGTGGATGGTAGGGTGCATGGTGGTGATGGCAGGAAGAATGCATGGTGGTTTCAGGGTATGGTTTTGGCTAGGAGGGTGAACGGCGGGGGCTGTATGGTGGGGGCAGTGAGGTGTATGGTGGTGACAGTGAGGGTGTATGGTGGTGGGAAGAATGGTATATAGTGGTGCCAGCAAGTTTTTATGGTGGTGGCAGGGAGGGTTGATGACGGTGGTGGTACAGAGGCTGAGCTGCATGGTTATGGTGGGAAGGAGGGTGAAAAGTGGTGATGGGAGATACGTGGAGTATGTGGTGCTGGAAGGAAAGGTGGGTGATAAAGAAAGAGAAAGTGCATGGTGGTGAGGGGAGGGTGTATGGTGTTGGCAGGGTATGGTGGTGGTAGGAAAGGGGTATGATGATGACAGGGAGGATGTATGATGGTGGCAGGAAGCGTGCATGGTGGTGGTGGCAGGGAGGGTATATGATGGTGGCAGGGAGGCTGTATGGTTGTGGTGGGAGGGTGTGTTGTGGTGTGAGGGAGGGTGTGTGGTGTTTGGAGGAAGGGTGTGTGGTGGTGGGAGGGAGGGTGTGTGGTGGTTGCAGGGAGGGTATGTGGTGGAAGCAACATACGATGGTGGCAACGAAGGTGTGTAATGAAGCTCGAATAGGGGTAGTTGGGAGGGTGTGTGGTGATGTGAGGGAGGGTGTGTGGTGATGTGAGGGAGGGTATGTGGTGGTGGCAGGAAGAGTGTGTGGTGGTTGAAGGGGAAGTGTATCGTGGTGGAAAAGAGTGCGTATTATGGTGGTAAGGATGGTGTGTGTCGGCGGCACGATATGATAGTGGCGAGGAGGGGTTTGATGTTGCACATAAAATGAATTTTTGTATTTTTTTTTCTTTTTGTAAATGACTGTTTTTAATATACAGTATGCAGCATGCACATGCTTTAATATAGTTTCGTAACATTTTATAGCACTTCAGTGGTGCTAATCAATTGTTTTATTACTGCGCAGTACTGTATAAAAAAAATACTGTAACAATGGAAACTTAAGTTTTAATTTCAGGAACTGTAAATTAATATTTCATGACTTTTTGGTTCTTGCAATAAAATTAAATGAACACAGTGCACCTAATGCTAATAACTAAATGCAGCTACATATAGCATTTCCATCTTCAACTTATCACTACAGTACAGAGCTAATCCATGAAATTATTAGTGTACAATATTGTATAGCAAAAATAAATAAATAAAACACTGAAATTTTAATACTGTATTGGTATCTGTAAGTTAATGTTTCATAATTGCTATAAATAAAATAACTGAAATGTTCACATAAAACACTAAAATATAATAACACATCAAATGTATAGGCTACACCAGAGGGGAGTATGGATCTGTGTTTATTTAATTCAGCTCAGTATTGAAAATGCTCGAATAGTCCAAAGTCTCGGAGTCCTGGTACCTTGAATAAAAGCTTTGAACACTAGTTTCTACATCAAGAGTTAAGTAACATCAAATGTATTGGTTCAGTACATCTTGTTAACATTACAGCACTTATCAACAGTACCTTATTGTAATGCTTTAGCTTTATAACTTACAGTACTGGTACTTGCAAAACACAAGTACTCTACTGTAGTCTCTTGCATTAACATGTTGACTTTCTCTTTGAGTAACCTATTACACCTCACCAGTTATTCAGTCATCATTTCCCAATCTTTTTCTTGTCTCTGTATGAACATGCCCAAAAGTAGAAAAAAATAATCTCAACTGAAGTTGAGCTTGCTTGTAATCTACGTAGCTCTATCATCAAGGAGCAAAAGGCAGATGTAACAAGACCGGGAGACTTTTGTGCTTCCGTTATCATGTGTCCACCACTTGGCTGTGGAGAAGGTTTTTATTATCTTGGGTGTCATCATTGATTTCGGATACATTTGCCCAGCCCCGATGAAGAAACCAAGCAAAAGAGGTAAAAAGTTTTCATTTATCTTGGACAGCCATTCAGCAGTTTCTCAAACTTGCTTGCTGGTAAGTTTCCTTCCTTTATACTTGACACGTGCTTGATATGGGACCAGTTGAGCAGTTGTCATGCACTGTTGAAATCTCTTCTCAATTAACTGCTAGTAAATCTGTACCACAGTAGCTTCTTTTAGGCCAAACCACACATGGACTCATTTACCCAATGTGCTGTCATCTTTGTCACGAATCAATTCGCGACATTTCCCTTTTGTGAGAAGCCACGAACTATTAGTGGAAAACTCACTGTGTATCGCTCAGTTAACCGTTTCTCTCTCCATTTCGGAGTATACTTTTCAAAACATTCGTCACTTTCAAAAGTGACCGATTTAATGCACGTCACTAAGTGCTCTACTGAGCGATACAACTGTTTCTTTATCGTTCGCCTCTGCTTGCTTAAACCGTTAGCCACGCCTTCTTCCGGTGGCTTGTGCGTCCTGCCTATACATTATTTGAATTCAGTCGAGTGTTTGCTGTGACGGAGAAAGGTCCTGTGTCCAGAAGTGTGAGAGGTCGCTAGCACCCAAGCTCCACTGAGACAGTTAATCCAGTCCTCCCACCCCCCGGGTGATACATAGCATTCATCGACTGGTATTTCCTTTTTGTATAATCCTAGTTTTAAGAGTTTAGTTAAGGTGTTTTTTCCTAGGCGTAAGTATTTAGCTTTTGTGTGAGTGAGTGAGTGCGTCTCATTGATTTGATTTGAAATGTAACATTAAATTTATTTTTTTGTAATCAATAAATTTAACAGTTCTTTTCCTTGAGCTTAATGTAAAGTAAAATCTTGTTTCATTTCTCCAAATTAAGCTTATTTTCCATATAGCTCCTAGCTTGCATAAACGTTTGCCTTCATAACTGGTACTTAGACCAGTCTTGTTGTATTAACTTAAAATCCGTTGTGCCATAGGAGTTAAAGCATCAGCAAGAGCCTGATATTATTATTAGTATTAGTTATTTATTGTCAGGGGTGAAGTAACTTTCTCCAGAGGCTAACAGTACAGTAAGTCAGCAATTGTGAGTAATTAGTCTCTGCTGTGTACTGTTGAGAAAGTTTTTGAATTCTCGTTCTTAGAGAATCGTTGCACGATTTAGCAAGACAATCATTGTCCCAGCTCTTCAGTATTATTGAATATTATTATCAATTAAATAATATTTAACCATTTATTTCAAAATTACCGTGAAAATATAAAAACCCCGTGACAATCTTATTGAAACTTGTTTAATGCTTTAGACACTATTTTCAGCTGTTGGCTTAAGCACATAATCTTCAATATTTGTATACCTGGATTTTAATCAGAGGATTTTATGTTCTTGTTCATGGCATCTGAGCGTTCAAAGCAGATTTCAAGTATTTCTGATGGTTTTTGAAATGTGTCCATGCAGGCATCATAACTTTCCAAGACTGTGTCATTTGGACATTGCATTTTAAGTCCCCTTTTTTTTCTCTCGACCAAGCTTGAGGCTAGTGATGGTTCCTGAAGTACTTTTTAACTTCCACGACCTGGTTGAGCACTGTGTGACAGGACATAATTTTCTATTACATTTAAATAATGTGCTGCAGTACCATACATTATCAGATCACGGCCACCCACGGTTCCTTCTTCCTTCATCTCTTCAGATATCTTCTTTAGTTTGTTTCTTGCATCCACCAACTACGGTACTTCTCACTGTCTGAAGAAAATACAATAATATGAAAGTATTGAAAAAAAAATACATTAACTTTTAAAGATGGAAATACTGTATGTACAGTATTTCTGGTCTTACGGTGGTTTTCATAAATAGTCCCATTATGAATGTTCTCTGCTCTTCCAGCACATATGCTGAGCCGATCGACCACTTTGGGTCTGTTGGCACTAGATCTAGCACTTTTTTATAATAATTTAGTGCTTTTCATAATAATTAGCACCAATAAATATTATAGTTTCTTCTACATTTAGCGCATTTTGAAGTCCAATTTAGCGCGAAAGTTTGAATAGTTTACCTATAGCTTAGCACGTTCTAAAGTTTAGCTTAGCGCTTTTGAAGATTTCCACTTGCCAACACTACACGCGCCATCGGCCATCATGACTCGGAAGTGTCTGGCTTTATGAGAGGTGTTTTGAAAAAAATGCACCCATAAGGTGCTGACTATCACTAAGAAGACTGATTTAATGAGAAAAATTGGAGGCGGGTGTTCCTAGGAAGAACATAATGGTGTTGGAAGGGAGTATGTTTGGCTTTGACGATGAGGTGTGTGATGGTGGGAGGGAGTGTTTGGTGGCCATTTGACAGTTTCTGCTTTTTCAGCACCTGCTTAGTCCCGAAGATACCGAATGAGAGGACTTTTACTGTAGCTATGTTTAGTTATGGTTAGAGATACAGTGCTAATTGCACAGTACATGTGTACTGTTCAGTGTAGAAAATTGATGGGATAACTTACCTTGCATTTTTGTATGTTTCTTCACAGTACTCATTTCATTTTTCTGCCAGTGAACTATCCTACAGTATTCTGCCATTTTCTTTTCTGATCTGGTGTAGACTGAACGGATGATGAAAGCTGTGGTGCCATTATGCAGGCACGTTCCTATGATTGGTTGATTGTGGATGTTGGACAAGCCATTTGTATCAAGGTAATATTTTGTCCCTCCAGTTCAAAGGCCATTGTCATTTCACACTACTTACTAATTTTATCCAAGAGATAACCAGAAATGTCTTTCCTGTTTGGGGGGTTGTATGATCCTCTCTTAACATGAAGGTGGATGTCATCTTGTGTTCATATTCTGCAACACTGAAAGGAATGTTACAAGCATAAAACATTCTTGCAAATTGTAAGCTTCGCAATTTCTTCTCTGCCTTTGTGGTCCTGTGTACTAATCTACCAGTTTTCCGCACCAAGGAAGAACAGGAGGCAGTGGAGCCACTAGCACTTCTTTTCAGTGGTGGGGAAGGTGTGCTTGTAGATGTACCTGACATTTTCTTCATTGGGTATACTTATGTCATCCTCCTCCTCCAGGGACTTTTCGCTTGAAGGCGTTTTCTTCACAAATTGAGTGCATCTCTCCAGATGCTCTCCCAGTCTTTCTACATTAGATTTTTTTTTTATTACAATATACTGTATACACACTTGTTTCCTGTTTTCCTTTTGATCATTAGTTTCACCAAACTCCCTCCATTCTACAGCATTGTATCTGTCTTTACTTACCATGATGCACTGTACTATACTGACCCTACACTGACTACTCTTCAGTACAGACTGCCTAATTGTGCTGTTCTGAATGGAGTATTTATGTTAGTTTGTTTATATATGTCACAACATGAATGTCTCTGTAGGCTAATTATCCTGGCTTTTATCATCTTTTGCACAACATGTCATAGCATGTATATTTACAGTATAGTTATATAAATTTTTAGTAAAATAATAATACATAATGCTGTATAACATACACTGTACTGTAAATTAAAGTATAATACTGTATATCTTTTATTGACTATAGTTTACTGTGCCTAAAGAGAACCAACTGCTTAATTAATACCTTCTGAATATTTGTCTATACTGTGGAGTATTATTTGTATTAGTACCTTTTACAAGTATCGACAAGAATGTTTTCATCCGAGATTTCATAATCTCGTACTGCATGTTGAAACATGCAGTATAGTACAGAAAGAAATAGGAACACAATACTATGTTGTACGATATAATCTAAACACTGAAATGTTTGATAATAATAAGTCGAAAAATTAAAATATATATATAAAATATATACCTATATATATATACCCTATAAAATCTTGAAGGTTTGTAAAAAGCTTGATTTTACCCGGGTTTTATGGAAAAATAATTTATGTAAAACCCGGACGCGTTTTTTTTTCCCCTATCATCCCTGGTATTCACTGGCCATATCTGCATTAACTCCCTTAATTTGGTGACGTATTTTGCATTTATTTCTCGTTATCTCCAGACAGTTTCATTTAACTTCTGGGAGACCTCTAGTAGTAAAGGAGTTAATGAAGGATGAATTTAACTCCTTCAATTCGAAAAGACCTCACCAAAGCTTAATAAAGTTGTCTGTAGATTGGAATAATAAAAATACGTCATCTGATTGAAGGGATTAACCGCTACGTCTTCCGTAAAGCTTTCTTCTAATCCCTTCTGGCAAGACTTAACACTGTTCTCGTTCATTTCTGGGCATTGCAAAGTTACTTGCTAGAAACTATTCCGTTAACTTTCATTTAATCCCCTTTCGTGAGACCTAAGATTGTTTTCTTCGTTCATTTTCTAAGCATTCCAAAATTACTTGCCAGAATCTGTGTTATAATCCAGGTGTGTGAATGGAAAGACTGACCAGGAGAGGTATACTGAGGAGACACCTACACTGTAATGTTTTACCTTAACTTGGCACAGACTTTCGTCCTTTCGCAGCATACATTACGTAGCTCAGTGGCAGAGAAGACTATGTTACGGCTCGACGTCCTCTCAATACATCTTCTTTTGGGACTAGCATTATATTCTAGTGTTCATCTCATGTTTCAAGCCAGCCTTCAAGAAAAAGAGATGACGATTTTAGGCCAAGTTGAGGTAAAAGAAGTATAGCATTAACCTTTCCAGTGGAGGACGTAGTGTTTAAGTCGTTCTTGCTACTGACAAACGATTTCATGCAACTTTAAGACTGACCTTCACGAGAATCGAACTCGGACTCTTCTAGATGCGAGTTAGACGTGTTAACCAATGCATCACCGGCTTCCCATGACTACCTCTTTCCAGTCAGGGACACAGGTTCTCTTAATACATCACCACTTCTACTTCATACTTCCCTCTGCTGGCTAATATCCCTAAGCTGAGAGAGGCTGGGTATGTTTCTCTGTCCATACATGATTCTCTTTGATATGATGTGTAAGGAGGGAGAGTGATGATAAAAATTAATGTGAAACAGACGCAGAGGAATAGTAAGCGAAATTGTGTCTTCCACTGTACTACCATGAGCAAAAGCTCGCCAGCACTTCTCTGCGGCTGTGGCAATCTGAAATCGAAATGTTACATGAACTATTTTTGTGTGCTTGCAACAGGAAGCACACAACAATAGAGAATAAGGAGGAAAGATATTTTTTGTTTCGTTTGGAGGTATGAGGAATATAGAAAGTGAACACAGTGGTGGCATAGGAGTGTTGGCGATCTTTTGCCTATGGCCGTACGCATCCCACGGGCACAACCCTACACATCGCTCTCACTTCAGTCACCGTCAGGACCACCACTTCCCAAGTTCAGCGCAGCTCTAGCATTCTTTTTCCTGCTAACGCCAGACAATTGTATTCAGCGGAGAATGAGTAGTTGAAGCCTAAGAGTGTTAATACCAATGCAATTTACACGTTCGGAACAACTCTAGTGTCCTTTTCCAGTTAGCCCCACTGAGCTGAGTGAGTTACTCGTACAGTAGCCGGGGTGTTGGTAAGGAGTAACTTCATTCATCACAAGGGCCACCACAACACAGCAACCAGAATTGTGGCGCTTTACCTGATCTTTAACCTGTTCAGTCGAAGGATGTAATTTCCGTGATATTCTTGCTGCTACAAATTGATTTAATTCATTTTAGGACAACACCCTGGCCGTAAAGGGATGGGTGAAGGCTAAATCTAACTTCTCCAGGTCCAAAAGCCAACCCTTAGGTGAAGAAAGCGTTTGTAAATACCAAAAAAATCGACTATAGATACCAAAAATTCATTACACTTTGCAGTACGTCATTTGACTGAAGGGGTAAAAGCTGGAAGTCTGCGCATCCAAGCCTGACCTTGACTTTTGATACTGACTGGTGATTTACGACAGCTAATGTTTTCTCAATTTCCTGTGTGGCTATAAATAATTTCTCCGTGGAACGTGACTAAAGTACGTGCAAATTTACATAGTCCAGCCAAGAGCAAAATTCGTTGACATTTCTCTTCCTGCTGTAGCAAATGGAAGGTGTTACGTGAATTACGTTTATGGAACAGCAGTATGAAGCACTCGATGAAATATTATGAACAGGAACCTCTACCTTTTGAGGATAAATTAGAAATGTTGAAAACAGGACACAGTGGTGGGAGAGGATTGTCGGTGAACTTTTGCTCATGGTTGTGCGTTTTTTATTAACCATAACCAAAAAAAAAAAAAAAATACTTTACACCAAACAGGGTCGTATTCTAAGTGCATAGGAGGCGTTCTTTCACCTCTTCTTTATTTATTTTCCTTATTACAGCGTACGCTCTCTTGTATGTCATCTATATCGCTTTAATGTCAGCATGGTTTGCATCAACAACGTTCAAGCGGACAATGAAGTGCAAAGTGCGGCGCATATCGCCGAGGATGAGAAGGTACGAAATCCCAAGGACACTTAATTTTATGACCCTCACTCTAAACAAGCTGCCGGTAATACTTCTTCTACCGTTTCTGCCAGTTGCCAGAGCAGACAACGTAAAAAGGGAGAAGCTTCATAAATACCAAACATACTGATATTACTATTCAAAATAGTCGCTACAGATCCCTTCATAACCACACCAAAACATTACATAACCTTCATAACACTAGCCGCGTCACAAACAACATCACAATCACAACCCTAGCCACAACTCCCACAATCACTACCACAGCCACCACCACCACTATTCAAATCGCAACTGCCACCACAATCACTGTTACAATCAATATCACTTTATTCTCATCACCACTACTGCCACCACCACCATCAGCACCACAGTCATTACCACAGCTACCACCAAGACATCCACCACCAGCACTGTTATTCAAATCACAACTACCATCACAGTCACTACTAGAATAAGAAGAGGTGCCAAGCCACAACAAACCCGTCCCCGGCAGTCATTTTTGTGTTGACATATAAACACAACAGGATATGTAGTCAAAGATGTCACGTATCAAATTTGGAGTAAATCGGATGAAAACTGACCATTTTATGCCCATTGGAAATTTTAGGCCGGACCAACCTGACATTGACCTTCTTGCCGCTAACTGGGGGGTGACCCCCATGATATACTAAGGCATGTTATAGGATGCAGATTTAAAAGACGTACCTTCAGGTTTTGTTTTCATGCCGCTATGGCGAATTTGAAACGTGTTTTGGCGATTTTTTTTTTTTTTCATTTTTTTTTTTTTTCATTTTTTTTTTTTGCCTACAGCCTGGACCTTGGCCCAATTTGGCCCAAAATGTAATCAGGTGATCAGAAGGTTATAGCCCATCATCCCTGTAATTTTAGTAAAAATTGCGCCACTAGTTTTCGCGTAAAGTTGTTAACAGACAGACAGACAGACAAACAAACAAACGGACAACCGAGTGAAAACAATACCCGTCCCCAAGCCCCTCCGGGCTGGGACGGGTAATCAATGCCACCTCATTCTCATGACCACCACTACCACCACCAGCATCACCACCACACTCACTACCACAGCTACCACCACCACCACTACTTCAACCACCACTACCAACAATATTCTGCTCACTACTATTACCACCACCGGCATCCTCACACTAACCACTGCCACCACCACCACCCATTCACAACAACAACGATGGTGGTGATCATGGTAGTGACTTATGGGCGGCTGTTGCGTGTGGCTCTGATGTTTTTTTAGACGATGCTGTTACCAGGTTATAAAGAAGATTGTGATATGTCCTGGCGTGGGTATAAAGGGTATGGCGAGTGGCGTAACAGAGGTATATATTGTATTAATTCTATTTCTGCATATAGTGTCATACATTCACGTGACCGCTGCGCTCGTGTAGTGTATTACTGGTATCATGTTTACTGCTCTTGCTGTAGTGCCTAGGGTAGTGATAGTAGAAGTATTACTGATATCGTGTTTACTACTGTAGCTTTAGTTGTATAAGTATTGCTTATTATCAGTACCTTGTTTACTGCTTTTGCTCAGGTAAGCGGGGTTAATGGTATGAGAAATATTACCGACAACTTGTTAGTACTTTCAGTTTTAAGTATGTTATGGCCAGTACTCGATGACTAAACTAAACACTGGGGTGTATCGTATAAATTATTATGCATTTCAATGACTTCACAAAGAAGAACTGAATACAGCCCCAACAGATTGGATAATGTTTTGTTGATGTAAATCGCTTTGTTATAATCAAGGACAGGCTCAAACGTGGATGTGTAGCTGATTCTGGTTATAAGCACCTTCAATGAGATGATGTGCTTTGTGTTTTATTTTTGACATGTGCAGACTGATTCGGTTCACCTTAGGATAGATTATACGAACCGGATGCGCTGGGCTAAACTTTCATTCATCACTATCACCACCACCATCACCATCATCACCACCATCACCATCATCACTACCATCATCCGTCCAGCCATCTTTCACACTCGCCACCACCACCATTACCAACAACAACAACATCCGTCCATCCATCACACCCACCACCACCATCACCACCACCACCAATTCATCCATCACAATCATCATCACCACCACCACACCACTACTACTACAACCACATTTACTGTGCTTACAACTTGCACTGTTGAGAACTACCAAATCGGCGTTATCGGTAGCAGCGAAATTTTACTTGGCAGTTATTTAGTAATTTCCTGCGCTTGTCCTTGAGTGTGTCACTGGAAATCCGTCCCATCACTGCTATTTCATTCGGGGAAGAGAGGAGGAAAGAAGAAATGAGAGAGAACTGGGCAGGAGAGGAGAGTGATGACACAAGGAAAAGGAAGGGAAGAAGAGATAGGAAATGGTACTTGGATAATCTAATGAATTAACGATGAAAAGAATCGCATTAATAATTTCATATTCTGTGGTGTCTCTAGAACGTCAAAGCTTTACATGCACAGCTCTTCTTTGGATGCCTCTGGATATGTCTGACTTGTCATGTAAGTTATGCTCAGAAAAACTCAATACTCCTGAAACTATGAAAGAAACCTTTCAATCCGAAGAGCTTTTTGAGAATGTGTATAAACTCCATGACAAGTAGACAAGAATGGGACTTGGTGGTAAGTTGGAAAGTGGGTGGAACGAGAAAGTGTTAAGACGAGAAGAGGTAAGAAGAAAAGTGAGAGGAAACGACAGAAGTGGGGAAGAGACGATGAAAGGGAGATGAAGGAAAAAAAAAAAGTGAGAAAAATATCTGAACTCAATCTAACATAACTGAAATATAGCAATAAAGGTGAAACGAATGGTACTAACCCCACAAAACTCCCCAAAGAACATAAGACAGAATAAGACGAGAAAAGGATATTTGTATAAGACTCTTGTTAAACCCTTAGTGGACAGGAAAGGAAGGGAGAGGAGATGAAAGATGAGAAGCGAAGAGAAGAGACAGGACCTGAGAAAAGAGAAAAGAAGGGAAGGGAACGGAGAGAAACAAGAGGAGAGAAGAGAGGAGAATAAAAAGGAAGAGAAGGAAAGAAACAGAGAAATAGATTTAAACACAGTTGAATGTACCTGAAATAAAGCGTCAAGGTTGAAAAGAATGGCACTGACACCACAAAACTGCTGGAAAAACATAAGACAGTGAAATAAGGAATGGCTTGAATACGAAAGGCTTCTTGAAGTTACTGATGGATGCCTTCTTTTGCTGGGACTCTCGTAAAGACTCTCGCATCATGCCCAGCTCTGTCTGAATGTCGTCCGAGTCCTCTGTGAAAAGAGAGAAATTAATGCAAAATACCAGTGAGACTAAATTCAGTATCAATGTCCATTATGGAATTTTACTGATGCACTTTCCATACCTGTTATGAAACTCATGGAAACATATAACTGAAAATAAGCAGATTCAAATACTTACAAGCTCCCCCTCTCCTTGTATGTGTATGCTTTTGAAGGTCTTGGCAATTAATAGTAATCGTATTATGTGTGGTATGAAACTCCAGCACCAAGGAGGTAAAGCAGCTAGCACACCACCACCACCACCACCATTAATTCATCCACCATCACCATCACCCTCATTTCTTGTTTAGTTCACTATTCTCTCCCTGTCCCTCGGAAGGAGGATGGTGGACTTCAGGAAGAGGGTAAATTCAGCCTGCAGTTCACCGGGTTCATGCTGAGATGAGTTAGGGGCTGCACCTACTAGCACTACCACTACCACTACTACTACTACTATTACTACTACTACTACTAGTACTGCTACTACTACTACCACCGTCACCACCACCATTACTACTACCACTACTACTACTTCTACTACTACTACTACAGTGGGATATGTTACCAAAATTACATCAGCAAAGCACTAGAACAACAACAGTCATCATCATCATCATCATCATCAGTGTGTGTTATTCAACTGCAAGACAAATCCCTCACAGCTTCCTCCTGTCTGACTCTTGGTTGTTAGGGCGCATCCCACCTCGTCCTCTGCCTTTCTCTTCCTCTCACCACATTTCGCACCTGTAAAAGCCAGAGTTCCATCACTGAGCCGGCCAGACTGGTGGAGTCAGTTTGTTTCCTCTTGTTTCATGTCCATCTAGCAACGGGAAACCTGCATGTAAACCGATTATTGCAGGTCGCGTTACTAGGGGACTCTGGGACTCGGCAAAACCTGACTGTGTGTCTCGGTGACCCTCGTACAACTGGGATGGTTGGTTGGTTTCCACCTGTCGGGACTACGCCGCTCACAGAAGTTGGTTGCTAAGTCGTCTGCCTATCTATCTATTGCCAGACGCCTCAATCCCGTAAGAGGTGGTCACAAACAGATCGCCTCCATATCACCATGTCCAACTCCATTTCACTGCCCTGCTCCCACCTCACATCGCCCTCTCTAATATGCTAAGTCGTGATAGCATGAAATTCGTTGAGCCTTAGTTACGATGCAGGAATTAGTCTTCTTAGTCAGTAATCAAACTGACTCTCCAGTCTGACTACACTTGGCCATCAACTGAGCAGAAAGGTGTTGGTTATCTGTGTCAGGTTAGAACAGATGCACTATAGTCATTGGGGTCGTTTTCCAAGTCGTATTTTAAGATATCGTAACCCCTTTTCCTTAGCGATTATTTTGCACCTTACACCCCAGTATTATCTTGTAAGGTACTGACGCATACTGTGTTGGTATTTTAACGATAAATAGCACACAAGAAGGAGCACTCAAAGAGTGCAACACCCGTGCTTACCACTTGGTCTAAAGGTCGAACACTTGACTTTGCCCAGTGACTTTGGCCTTCACCAATTCTTTTTAAATCGAATTACTTCATTCTGGCCTGGTCCTTCTACTAGGTTTGGTGCAAATCAGATCAGGACCTTGTCCTGTTACGCTGAAATTTGAACTTTCCCTGCGACCTTGACAAATGACTGACTGTTGTCAAGCTCATATCCCTTTGTCCTCTCCTTACCACCAACTCTGTAGCAAAGTTTGGTGTAAATCGGGCAAAAATTGTTAAATTGGCCTTGTCATGTGACCACCTTTTTTCCATAAGCAGTGTTAACCCCTTGGCTGATCATCAACCCTTTCAACAAGGCTGTGCCATATCAGGGCAAAACTGTTTTAATTATTTTGTTCACACACGGACACGCGGGTCGAACTTTGACCTTACTCTGTAAACTTGATCTTTGATTATTCTCGATATCAAATTCTTTCCTCTTGTCTGAACCTTACCACGAAGCTGAGTCTAAATCGGAAAAATTTCTTTATGTTGACCTGTGGTCTTGACCTACTGCCCATTGTTCTTAAAAAAAAAAAAAAAAAAAAAAAAAAAAGGTAAACCCTTGATTATCCCTCTACCACTCCATCCAGTTTGGTTAAAACGGATAAAAACTGTTTCAGTTACTGTATATTATTCACACACACACACACACACACACACACACACACACACACACACACACACACACACACACACACCGAGTAAAACATAACCACTCTCGTTTTGCGAGCGCGGATGTAAAGAGAGAATGTCAAGGTGTTGTATGCAAAATAAATCGCTTATATGGCCCTCCATCTAAGCAGCCTCCTTCTTTTCACTGCATCTCAGGTTGTCACATTACTGCTTTAGTTGTTCAGATCATACCGGCATCCCAACTTCACCATATCCGCTGTCAACCTCTTCACCCGCCACAGTAACCACAGTATTCAGTCACATCACTCAGCCACAGTTTAAGAATTTGAATTTCATAAAAGGCAGGCCTTACTGATCTACCGGGAGACCCGCCGAGATGTAAAAATACCCTTGCTAATACCAGTACTCCAGTCCTGTGTATGAGACAGCTCTAGCATTAATTCAGTATGGACTGTCGGTGTTAGCGCCTAAGTGGTGACATGTGGATATATGTAGAAGGACTGCTGAGACTTGCGAGAGGCCCTGAAGCCTTTGCCCAAAGTCGGACACTCAAAAGGAAAAAAAAAAAAGTGCCACAATATTCAACCGTAACATTCAAACACAACACTCTAACATTATTTTCAGTCACAACTCTTAGCTACAATGTTTAATTACAGCACAACCACAACGCTCACCCATAATATTCAACTACAGTGCTCAAACACATCACCCAACCATAACAAAATACACAACACATATCTACAATACTCGATCACAACACTCAACTACTATGCCTAACCACAACATCCAGCCACAATACGCAGCCACAACACTCTACTACACTATTGAGTCACAGTACTCAGTCACAATACTTAGCCATAGTACTTAGCCCAACACTCTGTCACAGTACTTAGCCACAATACTCAACCACATCACTTAGCCACAGTACTCAATCACAACCCTCAGTACCTTGTAGAACACACAGAACAACGCCTTACATGTCATCACTGGCTGCACTAGTACCGTTTCCATAGTTTATTTAAAATACGAAACTGATAGGGATTATCGATATGAGAGGCACACAGTTCTACACCTCAGCTAGTACTATCACACAACACCCCTGTAATTATAAGACAGAGCCACACAACACAACTAGGCATATCAAATCATCCCCATACAAACATTACCAGGCCCTCTTGAGCAACATCCCACCTCCAAGCACCCCTACAGTAACAATGAAAAAGCACCTACATACCCACCTCACACTCAGGACAATGCAACAACTCGATCAGATCATTATACTGTATGTCCCCCCACCCGGCACCCACCAACCCTACAACAGGTCATCGGCAGTATTCTTAGAGCTGATTGAGTTCACATAGCTAGGCTTGAATTAGGGCATCACCCAGTCCTCCAAAATTACCTGCATAGACTGGGGTTGGGTGAAGTTACTGCCGACACGTGCCCCGCCAGTAGAATAGACCCACATGACACAACACCCATAATGACGCACTGCACAGCACACGCTACACTAAGACGCAGACATCAACAGCGTAGGCAACCTATGAGACAATCCCATACGGGCGGTGCTTATCTGCTGTCGACTGATCTGCTTGGTCAGGCATATCGAGGTTAAGTAACAACAAAACAACAAACCTGCATCGAGTTATATATTTAAAACGTTGAATTATGTGTTGACTTTATCTGTCAGATTAAAGGAGAACTTTGTGAAGGTGACAATTGCTATGTGCTTTTACTCTTCGTTGGACGTAAAAGTTATGTATATGGCCACTTCATAAGTGGTTTAATTTCATAGAACTTGATCAAATACAATTAAAGTCATTTTTACTTTTGTCATTATGCCCAACTGTGCCTCCTATAGAGTTGTATTTTAGGCTGGGGAAGGTTCCACCATCCCCTGCCTGAGCCACTACAGGGATATAACCTACTATAGGACTACATAATAAATAGATAGATAAATAGATAGATAGAGAGACAGATAGAAGCAGGAAGTCAAACGATGAGAAGGGGTTGTGTTTGCGAGAAGCGAGCAGCGCTAAACGCTTACACGGGGGAAAGCTGACGACAGCGGCCAGTAAGATGATTCAGTTAGCTGTCAGCAGTCCTCTCGTGAGAAAGTTCTGTTGCCACGAGGAAGATACGTGACACACACACCCTACTACACGAGATGTGAGGAAAGAGAGTTTAGAAGGAGACAAGCGACCCTATAGAGAGGTCGAGACGGAGATTAGCTTGAGAACAGAGAGAGAGAGAGAGATAGCGAGACAGGGAGGTAGCTACCCAGGACTTATACTATTATACCTGTTTAATATTTCCAAGACAAATAAAGATAGTCCCATACTATTCTTTACCTCTCCCGTCACTACATGACATCTGGTGGGAAAACTACTACAAGATATAAAAGCCGCTCGACCACAAGTCTAACATATACTTCTCTACAATTAACTACAAAGTCTTTACGACATTTGGTGGCAGCGGTGGGACCATCGATCTCCTAAACGGATACTATCAGATTCCGGTATCTCAGGAGTCACGTAAATACACTGCCTTTTCAACAAACAGAGGCCATTATCAATATACAAGAATGCCAATGGGACTGAGGACAGCCCCTGCATGTTCCAGCGTCTTATGAATTACGTATTGTCCGGAATTTTAGGACAAGGAATATTTGTTTATCTTGACGATATTATTATCGCAACGAAGAATATTAAGGATCATCTCAGGAAATTAGACTTACTCTTACAAAAGCTTAGTGATGCTGGATTAAAAATTAAACTTTCTAAATGCAAATTTTGCTTTAAGGAAATAAATTTCTTAGGCCACAAATTAAGCTCTGATGGTATTCACACCACTGATGACAAAATACAGGCAGTGAGAGATTTTCCTGAACCCACTACGACTGACGAAGTTAGACAATTTTTAGGTCTGGCTGGGTACTATAGGTCCTTCGTACCACAGTTCTCTCATATAGCCTTCCCTCTATTCCAACTACTCAAAAAAGATGCTGTATTCCAATGGGAAGAAGAACAAAAAGGGCATTTAACAATCTAAAAATTAAACTAACGAATGCACCTTGTTTAGCATATCCAGATTACACGAAATCATTTCTTATTTGTACAGACGCATCAGTTAAAGGATTAGGGGCTGTACTGATGCAGGAAGATAAAAGAGGAAAGAATCAACCAATTGCATTTGCCAGCAGACAAACAAGAGGTGCGGAGAAAAATTATAGCACTACAGACTTAGAGGCACTTGCAGTGATTTTTGCATTACAAAAGTTTCGAGATTTGGTATATGGTTACGAAATCCACTTATTCACCGACCATAAACCACTGGTGGGTATGTTTAAAGAAAAACTCCTTTCTGGGAGGAGAGCAAGATGGAAATGTACAGTTGAAAACTACAATGTACAAATACATTATATACAAGGTAAAATGAATATAGTAGCGGACGCATTATCTAGGAACCCGAACACAATTCAGGTTGCGGCGTTAGATCTCAAAGGAAATATCCCAAACCACGAGGATATCGCAAAGGCACAAAGACTTGACCCAGTATGGTCAAAAGTAATATACAAGTTAGAAAGTGGAGATGACATACAATTACCCAAACTGCATGTCCCACTTGAACAATTCACAATGGTCAATAATACATTATACAAAATTAACTCTAAACAACCAAAACGCCAAAGAAATACTAACCAGTTGGTAGTACCTAATGACATGATACCCCAAGTATTACGAATGATACACGACAGCCCACATGCAGGACACCCTGGAAAGGATAAGACATTCAACCAAGCCCAGCTATTATATTACTGGCCTTCATTACGAAGAGATATACACAATCATATAGACAGATGCGAATCATGTGCGAAACACAAAGGATACCCAATCACACCTGCACCGATGGGTAATTACCCAGTACCACATCAGCCATGGGACGTTGTCGCTGTTGATTTACTCAAGATGCCATTATCATACAATAATAACCTATACTTATTCGTAGCAACGGATCATTTTTCCCGTTATGTCATTTTAGCTCCAATTAAAGATAAGACAGCAGAGACAGTAGCAAAGGCAATAACAGATAATGTAATATGTCGCTTTACTACCCCAAAGGTATTAATAAGTGATAATGGAGGAGAATTTAATTCTGAGATCTTACAAGAAATATGTAAACAATACAACATTAAAAAGGTTAACGTTTTGGCCTATCACCCAGCATCGAATGGGTTGGTAGAGAGACAAAATAAAAAGGTATTAGATGTGCTACGACACATTCTCAGTGAAAATTATGCAAGCTGGGATGATTGGATTCCCAGAGTAGAGGCCTCCATTAATGGGTCTATAAATAAATCCATTGGTGACACACCACATTTCATTATATATGGCACAGATAAAAAATTACCATATGAGCTCCTAGAAGGTGACAGCATGCCTATATACAATTACGATGATTACTCTAAACTCCGTTTACGTGAATTCCAGGACATTCACAAAAGAGTGCAAAAACAATTAACGATGTCCAAGGAAGAAATGACGGAGGCATTTAACAACAAAAAGGCAAAAGATTCACCTATCAGCTTAGGAGACATTGTTTACGGAGTCATTCATACGAGAGACAATAAATTATCCCCTAAATTTGAGGGCCCATACAGAGTAATTAACATAAGGCAAACAAAGTTTTAATTAAGTCACTTTCAAGTGGCGAGGAAAAACAAGTTCATATTGACCATTTAAAACGAGTTTCAAGGGAATTATCACATAATTATTCAGCCTCGGATACAACCGAACAGGTGAACGTACCTCAAGAAACCAAGCAAGAACACAACAATGATTACAAAAAGAAATTAAGGTCATATACCAAACAATCGAACATAGGTGCAACTATTCCAATGAAATCTACAGTACATCATTTACGAGAATTAAATATCGATTTAAACTCCTTCTATAAATGAAATAACAGCCAACCGTAACGCACATCATCACTATCATCAACCACAGCTTTATAGGAAATTAATAGATTTTTTTTTTCGGTAGGTTACGATGAAGGGACTTATGCTATGGATTCTCCTATACATAGTAAGAGTATATGCGCACCTAGACCCCAAGCATATAGTACGACAAGGATGCCTCATAGCTCCAACGGCCACGACTACAATCGTCAAGGATGTCATGAGTACTGAAATCAGTCTAGATTACTTGTATGACTTACCTACTTATATAGAAAGACTTGCGACGCCGATGCGAACTCTGGACTTCAAGATAGGGAATTATGTTTCACAATCACATATCACCAAGGAAGTGGATGAAATGGTGAAGTTAGCGAAATGGAAACTAGAACAGGCGAAGTCAACTATGCTCGTCATGATCCAAGATCTCCCATCTTCTGGAACAGAGGTGCTGAGCGACAGGAACAACATCACACGTACTCGCCAAAAGCGCGGTTTGTTCGATCTGGGCGGCGCAATTCTTGGGAACATCTTTGGATTGGCTACAGAGGATGACCTTAAAGAAATAAACAAAAAATTTAATAAGATAGCTCAGGTACTAACATACCAAGATAAATTCATCACAGGACAGAACTCAGCAATGAAAACAATTGTGAAAAATCTGAAACAAGCAGAAAACGTAGCTCTCGAGAGTATAGATAAAATAAATAACTTGGAGGGTAACGTTACCCTTTTCCAGCACTTCTCCATCATCACAGAACATATTGACACGATTCTACTACAATTAGAGAACACTAGAGATCATTTCAGGGCACTTATGCAAGGAATTTCGAATGCTGGTGATGGCAAGATCACAAATGACTTACTCCCAGTTCATGAGCTACGTCAGATAGTTAGTCAAGGCATACATAAACATAAATTGAAGCCATTGTTCCGCAGTAGGAATTTATGCAATATTACCCGTACTTGGAAGCAACACTAACACCAACATCAGTGATAGTTCATGTACCATTCATCACGGAAGACCTGTTCACAGTATACCAAATACACCCCTTCCCCTATAGAAACAACAACACTTTAGTCATCATCAACATCAACACAGACACCGAACTCATCATGGTCTCCAAGAGACGAGACACTGTCACTTTCGCAAGTGAGTCAACGATTGAGCGAAAGTGCCGCACATCCTTACATGCTGTTCATCTTTGTCCTGCGTACATTTTCACGTTTCAGCCTACTGATACGGTCCCTTGTGAAATGGCTATCATCAGCAATAACAATATTCATCATCATTGCAACTTCACTTTTGCTCCAGATAAACTTGTACACCATCAACGCATTGGACACTCGCAGTTTTTTTATTTCCCTCATAACACATCAGTTTACATAGTCTGTCCAGATATACCACCATCTCATACATCAGCCTCAGGATTATACATAGCACCAGACTACTGTGCGGTATTTACACCATCCATGTCTACTTTTTCCACCATCAATCACTACGCCATCCTCAATCATACACACAAACATTTCCACCCACTGCCTGATATGGACTTAAACATGAGCACAAGTATTAAGCTGACTTCACCTAAGTTTGAAACTATGCAGCTGATCAATGAAACAATGAAGCCCTGGGAAGATTTGAGTTTGAGTATGTTCAACCCATATTATGTGTATAGCCAAGCACCTTCTGTCTTCATAATTATCTGCATTGTTGTTGCAGTATTGCTGTTGGCCATGCACAGAATGCATGCAAGAATTGCTAATTTGGAGTCATTGTTTAGTGGGGGGAGAGTTAACATCACAGTTAACCACCCTGAATGAAGTGTATATATTTTGTATATAGTATTAATTATATATATAAAAAAAAAAATAATAATAATAATAATAATAATAATAACACAAAGAAGAATGACCCATATATGGCAGACCAGTACCATTATCTTTAAATGAAATATTAGTAACTCTTACAATATTCTTAATTTTAAACTATTTTTATTCTTGCATGTATGCAATTCACTATAATAACCCAAGTACATACTGTATTACAGTTAAATAATTTACTTTAATGCATTTATTCCAATATGTATTCAACTTCTTTAAAATGTAATATTACTGAATAATCACTATTTACTATGCATAATATATGTATACAATATTCATACAATTATGTTACTTTACAATATTATGTATTTCACTTAATTAGCTTATAAGTTCATTATAATGTGTATGTAGTATGTATTAATATATTATAACTATTAAATGTCGATGGTACGTCATTTTCGCGCGGCCGAGCAAATATAGGACTACATAATAAATAGATAGATAAATAGATAGATAGAGAGACAGATAGAAGCAGGAAGTCAAACGATGAGAAGGGGTTGTGTTTGCGAGAAGCGAGCAGCGCTAAACGCTTACACGGGGGAAAGCTGACGACAGCGGCCAGTAAGATGATTCAGTTAGCTGTCAGCAGTCCTCTCGTGAGAAAGTTCTGTTGCCACGAGGAAGATACGTGACACACACACCCTACTACACGAGATGTGAGGAAAGAGAGTTTAGAAGGAGACAAGCGACCCTATAGAGAGGTCGAGACGGAGATTAGCTTGAGAACAGAGAGAGAGAGAGAGATAGCGAGACAGGGAGGTAGCTACCCAGGACTTATACTATTATACCTGTTTAATATTTCCAAGACAAATAAAGATAGTCCCATACTATTCTTTACCTCTCCCGTCACTACATGACATCTGGTGGGAAAACTACTACAAGATATAAAAGCCGCTCGACCACAAGTCTAACATATACTTCTCTACAATTAACTACAAAGTCTTTACGACACTACGACAGCTTCATAGTCAGGAATAATTACTATATCATTCTTTGTAAGTAGGTTTCCTTTGATGATTAAGAAATATTACTAGTTTAATTAATGTTCTTATACTTGGCTTACTCAGAGAATCATAATTCAGCTTCATGTAATTTTTGCAAAGAAAATAAATATATAAATACCATACTTTCCTTTGAAAAATTTTCTGAGACCTGGCTTATCTAGTGGTCACAGCGACACGAACATTACCCGTCTAGGAATAATATACAGCTCGTTTGTTCCAGATGGTATCTATAAACAGTTCGCGTGAGACAGTCTGACATGAAGGGCGAAAGATACTCTTATTGCAAAATGCCAAATGATTCCACGCCACAATGGTAGACCTGCTGCCTTCATGTAGGCGCAGTATACTCCATTTTTATGACATCTTGTCAGTATTACCATAAAATATTTTAAGGAATATTACAACTCTGGGAGATCACGAGCTGTATGGATAATTTTGGATACCACCTGAGTCCTCTTTCACAATATTGTTTGGAGCTAGCGTCCATGTTGCATATTAAACTATCGATGAAGACACAAAAATAGTAAAAGTAATCATAAATATGCTTGCATTTCGGATGAATTCAAACGCTATTACGAATGCTTTGCAAAACACAGGAGAGTAATAAATTATAATAAGAGTTACCTGAAGCGTTGTGGTCGACTGTAATCGGTTTTGATAAAACATTTAAGATTACCCCATGTCTCCACTAACCACCATCACCATTATCACCATCACCGCCATAACCACAGTCAGTATCTAAGTCAGCACACCTCATTCGATATCGTATCTCACAAGTCATCTCAACAACGACACTCAGATTTAATCTCAACACTTGACAAAACCAATGTCACCTTCCCTTTCCACTACAGTTGGATACTAAAATTTATCACAAAGTTACATAACTATCAAAGTCAATCCGTGACGGAAGTATATTTGAACTGAATTTAATCACAACCTAAACTTACTTAATCCAACTTAACCTAACCATAACTAAAATAATCAAGACCATCACCATCTACTAGCCTATTGTAACCACATCCATTAACCTACTGTAATCTTACCTGACGAACACCATAGCCTAACCTGACCTAACTTGACCATAAGTTAAGCTGAGTTAACTTAGTTTACCCTAACCATGACCATGACCTAATCTAACCTTACTATAACCACAGCCACCCTGTATTTATTCTTTAGTCATTAGCTGAACAATCTCAGTCAGTTTGTTTCATTGCCATTAAAATCACAACAAATCCAAATGAGTGTTTGGTACCATGATCGGCTACAAGTAACACTCATTAACTTTATAGGCACCATAATTAACACAGCACTCAACGTAATCAAAGCTCAAGCCACAACTTCACAAACTCCAAGGTCTTACTAAACCGGTACAATTATTATTACCGTCATCTTCTGATCCACTCACTACAGTGTCACCCTCAAGTCGCCAGTAAAATCCCTGTCACTCCAAAACTCAGTACAGCGATGTATCTTATGCCTCACTCTTGCTGCTTCACACATTTAAGACATTTACTTTAAAGTGAATATATTATACACTATCTCAGTCACTCTTTTCCCTAAGATGACGTGTGTTTTCCAACTATGGTTGCAAAGAGAGCAGTCAAGTGTGAGAAAAGTGTCGACAGAATGCTCAGTGAAATGGGCCCTTTTCAAACTTTTAAGTTTCCGAAATCTTTCAAACCCCAAGAAATACCATCTTAATGTAACAACAGCCACACAACCACAACCAATATCACACCCATGCTCTGCTAATTGCGACAACCATTAATTACTTGAGATTCTGTCAGTCTTCTCTATACTTGTATTTACTACCATGGAAAGTCCTAAATATAATGCACGATACCCATTATTGGCCTCTGTCACATAAATTACTTGAACTCTCTATGTCTCCATCATATATATATCCCTGGGGAGTCCTAAATAACCTGCACTACACCTATCCTCGGCCTCCATCACACACAATCAGAGCCACAGCTGGATGTTATTAGCACTTTCATGACTGGTATAACTCTAGTATTTATTCCAGCTAAAGAAAAATTATATTCAAGTGACAGTGTATCATCGTGTGAAGGCTTTAATCCTATCATCAGTAACCTCGCGGTACAACAACTTTTCTCCATATCTATCCGTACTCTTCCGTCTCAGAAGTCATCATCCCCCAAAATTCAGAATATATCTATGTTCGTAAACTATAAGACTGAGAGTGTTAATGCTAACACTCCCACTACCACACAGTTATCACGGCCGCCACCACGGTATTCAGCTGACCGCACCACAATCAGTACCACTGCAGTCTCCAGTGCCACCAGCATACACATGTGCATCCAATACTGTCCTATATTTGCTACTACAACCAACACTACAGCCTGGACTCTGAACAACACGGATTTTAATACAGCTGCCAGATGTCACAACACACACACACACACACACACACACACACACACACACACACACACACACACACACACACACACACACACACAGAATAATACCAAACCACGACACGAAGGTTATTAATACAGACAGACAAGTATTCCTCAGTCAGACTCCCCCAACAGTACGATCTGCAATAATCAACATCGCCAGGTCCCCGTTTGTCTTGTCCGGTGAACAGGGGATAGTAAGAAACAAACTCTGCCCAACAGTCTGACCGGCCCAAGACTCGAAGTCAGGTCCTTCCAGTTGTCACCAGCCTGACCACTGCACCACTTACTTCCTCATGGCTGCCGAATATCACTAACCCCTTCAGTCTAGTGACATATTATCTGCCTAAGACGATTTTATTCAGATGTCGGAAAAATGAAAAATGTTCGAATTGGAAGTCTTATGTGTAGCCTTAATTAACCCCATCACAATTAGCGAACACTTCCTAAACTGAAGGCAGTGAGGATACAATAGAAAATATGTTGTAAAAATAGATAAAAGGAATATCGACTGCATCGGCGTCATTATGGCAAACAATGGCTATGAGTTTTAAGACGTGTGGAAGGGAAGTTCTGCGACAGCCACCTCCCTTCCCATCACTAAGGACAGGTATACAGTGTTAGGCGGCGTGTGGATTGAAAACTCTCACAGTCATCTCTATAATTAAGGTAAAATCAACACCGGTATACTCTTTTTATTCTAATATGGCCTAAAACTATCATTTCTCCATCTTAACTGCTGAGTTTTAACAATGGATTAACACTATAATTTGAGGCTAGTCACGAATTATTATTATTATTTTTTTTTTTGTCTGTTACCGAGTTACGTAAAATAAGCTGCAAAAGGAGGAAAATCTGGGTCAAGCTGAAGTGAAATGAATGTAGTAGCTCAGCCAGCATACAGTGGACTGAAGTAAGGATGTGGGTTTAAAATTCGACTCTTGTAAGCTATAGTTAAAGAATCTGATTTCGCTCTAACACTCTGATAGCGTGTTTTCCGTTTTTAGATGTGGGCGCGTCTCTAGGGAAGGCGCTGTCAGTCCGTCTCCCACAAGCGATTTTCAGATGCTCTCTCACAAGTGGTTTTCAGACGCAAGGTGCCTCACTTCCACTCCTTTTTGACTTGCCAACTTCAGCGGTCACGTCACACAAAATCGCCCACCATACCACTCAAAATCGCCTTCCCACACCACATCAAACTACACCACATATAATCATCCTTCCACACCACACATTAGCACTTTTCCATAGCACATCACATCAAAGGATTTAACTAAAGGATGCTGAAGCTCCCGCAACTATTTTTTTTTTCCTGTTTGTGCTACCGGACAATTTAATTCAACTTAGAGCTCCCAGGCAGAGAGGGAGTTAGTGATGGTTATAGTTAATACCTCCATGTCAAAACGTCTTTCTTAAACTAAATCAAATTGTCTAGGGTGAGCAAAAATAAAAGAGATGACGGCCTCGCAATGTGTGAGGTAAACTGCTCTGCCATATGGACCCACCAACACGTCCTAACATTATTCCCGCTAGCACCTTCTCACCAGACCTGAACATTTTCTCCATTCAAGGTGTGGGAATGGTCCAGTTCCGTCAGGTGAAAAGAAATCGACTTGCTGACAGCGCAAACTGGTCTCCTATTTCATGTGCGAATTCAGTTAACCTACTCGTACCTACCTAGCCCAGCGACTGTTTTTGTATCTCATTTTAATTGTTTTCAGAGGAGGGTCGCCTTCATGTGGTGGCATCGATTTAACTGGACGATGGAGCTGTCTGGTTATACAAAGTCCCTCATCTCTCTCCCTATCACCCGAAAGGAGGATTGTGGACTGCAGAAGAAGGGCAACTTCGGTCTGTAGTTCACTGGGTTCCCATGCAGATGGACATGGAGTTACTATAACTACAACTACTACTACTACTACTACTACTACTAGTAGTAGCAGTAGTAGTAGTCTCCAGATGATTTTATTAATCTTTAGGATGCACCTTCCGAACTGAAGAATTTTAGACATACCCGTCATTAACCAATCGCTAAAGCGCATACAGTTTAACCTGATAAAGATCTCTAACCGCTTTCAGCCCAGTTGATAGTCAGTTGTTGCCAGACTCGAAGGCTGAATTGTCAGTTAACTAAGGAAACTCACTCGTAACTTAACAAAGGCTCAACGAATTTCATACAACCATGACTCTGATTCTGATCGGCGGGAGTGGCCAGGTTCTGTTTTGGCTGGGGGAATCATCCTGACGTGATCATCAGTGACAGGAATCCTCGGTTCTGTGTGGATCACTGAAGGTGGTGGGAATTCACCGAAACTGTTTGGTAACATATTGTTCGTTTACAAGTGTGGGTTTTATTTACCGTCAAATTCCCTCAGATGAACACAATCTGGCTATGGCATGGGGCTATCCTAAAATGAATATAATTGTCTGAAAACAACAAGAATGAAATAAAATCTCGTCATTGGACTGATAAAGTTAAATCTGCTACCACACTGCAGCCTCTGCGACCGCCATCGCCATCATCATCTCCCTTACCATCATCACTACCACCATCACCACAGACATAAAGACCAAGGACATCACAAGAGCTATCACCACCACAGGTATGCTCACAGTCGCCACCACCACACAACACAAAAGCTTTCTCCACCACAACTATGCCCATAATCACTGTCACCGTACTTCATAAGTGTTGTCGCCACAACACATCAGAGAAGCTATTATCACTACAGCTGTGCTTAGAACCACCACCACTATCACCACCACCACACAACACAGAAGCAATCACCATCACAGCTATCACTACCATCACCACACACCACAAAAGCTTTCACTACTACAGTTATACTCATCACCACAAGAACTATCACCAACACAGCTATATTCACCAGCACAATAACCATCATAATCACAACCACACTTAGTATTCAACCACCACCACCACCACCACCACTTTACTCACTTCCACTGCCATTACCTCAGACACCACTAGCCAACCACTACTACTGAACTGTCTGCATACATCCCTCCACCACTACGTCGGGCGCGTAGCACCCGTCTAGCAAACTCACATCCTTATCTGTTTCGCATTTTAATGCAAGATTGAACCTTTACTCCCAGTTCTTCATGTTTGCAGCAGGTCCACTCTGGAACTGTCTTCCTCAGGCTGTATTTCCTACTGCCTATGACCTCCAGTCTTTTAAATGTAGTGTGTCCAGACATCTCGAAATGAACAGATCTTGAATTTGGCTCTCTGTTGACTTTATTATTATTATTATTATTATTTATTATTATTTAAGGGAATAATTTGTACGGTTCTAGCCTTTAGTTCTTTCTTCCTTGCATAAATAGTCATCGCCACAAACACGAGTAACTACCACAATCACCATCATGGTAACCATAGACCATGTTGAACATACCCCATTCACCACCACAGTTATCACCAGTATCCAGAACCCCATAACAGGGATCACCTTAACTACACCACCATCACAGTCATCATCACAGCCACCAGTCATTAACAAAACTACCACCAATAACCACCATAACTACTACTCGCTACTAAAACCACCACCACAACCACTATGACGCTCACCACCATAACTACCATCACGACACTCATCACCATGACCACCTTTACCACACTCACTACCATAACCACCATCACGACACTCCCTACCATAACCACCATCACGACACACCACCATAACCACCTTTACCACACGCACCACCATAACCACCATCATGACACTCACCACCATAACCACCTTTACCACACTCATTACCATAACCACCATTCAGCATCAAAAATACCACCACAAGTCACCACCAAAACTACCATTCGCTGGCAAAACCACCACGAATTTTGCCATCACAACCACCAGTCACAACCAAAACCACCATCCTAGTCACCACCAAAATCACCAGTAGCTACGAAAGCCACCATCACAATCCCCACCACAACATCCAGTTACTAGCAAAACCACCACCACAATCATCACCATAGCTACCAGTCACCACCAGTCACCACAAATCACCGCAATCACCGCTACAGTCACCATCACAGCCACCACCAGCTGCACAGTGGTATGGTAGCGGCAGGTGGCGTGAGTGAGGTGGCGTGGCTGCAGTGGGGAATGTGTTCACCTTTAATATCGGCCTTGACTTTGACCTCACGTATGTAGCTGCCGCTCTACCTCAACACTCACCTCAGCTCTGAACCCTCACCTGAACCCTAAACTGAACCCCCATCGGAACCCCTATCTAAACCCTGAGCCGAACCCGATCATATAAACATATACTTGAACCTTAAATCTGCACCTGAAACCTTAAATCTTCACCTAAAACGCCATCTTTACTTTCACCTGAAACCTTAGTTGAAACCTCACAGGAACTCTTTACTGAACCTTCACTGCAACTTTAATCGAACCTTTTGCTGTTGGCTGAACGTACACCTTAACCTTTGCAAGAACCCTGAACCTGATCTCCATCATGAGAAACCTCAAATAAACCCCTCACCTAATCTTCGCCCAAACCTTTACATTAACGACACCTGAACCCACACCTTGAATCCATACGGGAACCTAAGCATGAACTCGCACTTGAATATCCACCTAAGCCCAAACCTGAACACTCACCTAAATCCACATCTGAACCTATACTTTAACCCTGACCTGAACCCACACCTGAAACCTCACGTCATCCCTCACTTGAACCCTCACCTGAACCCTTACCTGAACCCACTTGATCTTTCACCTGAACCCTCACGATCCCTCACCAGTAGCCACTTGAACCCTTACCTAAATCTTCATCTGAAACCCACTTGATCCCTGACATGAACCCCGCTCAAACCGTCATCTGAATCCTCTCTTAAGCCCTCCCTGAACCTTCACCTGAACCCCACATAAACCCTCATCTGAACCTTCACTTCAACCCTCAATTGGATCCCTCACTTGAACCCACGCGAACCCTCACCTTTACCTTCACTTGAACCATTACTTGGAACCTAACCCGAACGCTCAATTCAACCCATACATGAACCCTTGCTGAATCCTCACATACTGTACTCTGTCACACTACACAGTACACTACACCACACTATATACAGCACCACACCATAACGGCACCATACCATATACAGCACCACACCATACCATACACTACACCACACCACACCAGAAACTACACCACACCATACACCACACCACACCATACACTACACCACACCACACCATACACTACACCACACCACACCATACACCACACCACACCACACCATACACTACACCATACCAGACACTAAACCACACCATACACTACACCACACCACACCAGACACTGCACCACACCAGACACTACACCACACCACACCAGACACTGCACCATACACTACACCACACCATACACTACACCACACAATACATTACAGCACATCATACGCTACAGCACACCATGCACTACACCACACCATACACTACACCACACGACACCAGACACTAAACCACACCACACGACACCAGACACTACACCACACCATACACCACACCACACCATACAAGACACCACACCACACCAGACACTAAGCCACACCACATGACACCAGACACTACACCACACCATACACCATTCACTACGCCACACCATACACTACACCACACTACACCATACACTACACCAAACCACACCAGATATTACAGCACACCATACACCATACACCACACCACACCATACACTTCACCAAACCATACACTACAGCACACCATACACTACACTACACCACACACAGCACCACACCACACCATACACTACACTACCGCCACACCATAAACTACACCACACCATACACAGCACCACATCACACCATACACTACACTAAACCATACACTACACTATGCCACACCAGTTATATACAGCACACCATACACTACACAACACCATACCCAGAACCACACCTCACCATACACTACACAACACCATACACAGAACCACACCACACCATACACAGCACCACACCATACACAGCACCACATCATATACAGCACCACACCACACCATACACTACAGTATGCCACACCATGCACTACAGCACACCATACACTACACCACACCATACACAGCACCACACCACATCATACGCTACAGCACACCATACACTACACAACACCATACACTACAGCACACCATACACTACACAACACCATACACTACAGCACATCATACACAACACCACACCATACACTACACCATACGATACACAGAACCACACCACACCATACACTACACCACACCATACACTACACCACACACTACACCACACCACACCATACACTACACCACACACTACACAACACCATACACTACACCATACGATACACTACATCACACTATACACTACACCACACCAAACCTTACACTACGCCATACGCTACACCACACTATACACTACACAATACACTACACCAGACAATACAATACACCATACACCACACCACACCATACACTACACCACACCTTACAGTACACCACACCATACACTATACCATACACTACACCACACCATACACTATGTTATTCACCACACAACACCATTCACTACATCACACCATACACTACACCATACACTACACCACACCATACATTACATCATACACCACACAACACCATACACTACACCACACTATACACTACACCGCACCATACACTACTCCACACCATACACTACACCATACACCACATCACACCATACACTACACCACACCACACCTTACATTACACCACATCACTCCATACACTACATCACACCATACACTACACCACACCATACACTACACCACACCAAACTCTACACCACACCATACACTACACCGTACACCACATCACACCATACACTACACCACACCATACAGTACACAACACCATACACTACGCTATACACCACAAAACACCACACCATACACTGCACCACACCATACACTACATCATACACTACACCACACCACACCATACACTACAACACACTACACCATACACTACACCATTCACTAATCCACATCATACACTACACCACACCATACACTACACCATACACTACACCACACCATACATTACACCACAGCATACACTGCAGCATATACTACACCCTACACCACACCACACCATACACTACACCACACCATACAATACACCACACCATTCACTACACCATGGACTACACCACACCATACACTACGCTATACACCACACCACACCATACACTACACCACACCATACACAGCACCACACTACACCAAACGCTACACCACACCACACCATACACAACACCATACACTACACCGTACACTACACCATACACACCACATCACACCATCCACAGCACCATACACTACACAACACCATACACAGCACCACGCTACACCATACGCTACACCACACCACACCATACACAACACCATACACTACACCGTACACTACACCATACACCACACCACATCACACCATCCACAGCACCATACACTACACCACACCATACATAGCACCACACTACACCATACACCACACCACATCACACCATGCACAGCACCATACACTACTCCACATCATACACTATTTCGGACCAAACCACACCGTACATTACACTACACCAAACCATACACTATCTTACCACACCATACATCACACTACACCACAAACCACATCACACCATGCTTTGCACCACAACGTACTGTACACTACACCACATCACAAATCACACGCCATGCACTGCACCATATACACCACCACATCATACTTTACATCATACACCATATCACACAATGCACTATACACTGTACACCACACCATGCAGCACACCATTGGATATAATACACCATGCAACATACCAAAGTACACACCACACTACACACCACACCAAGCAAGACACCACACTACACGTCACACTATGCATTTCACCACGTCTCACCATACAGAACACCATACAATGCATTACTCATTACACTACACCACACCATACACTACACCACTCCATACACTACACCACACCATACACTACACCACACCATACACTACACCACACCATACACTACACCACACCATACACTACACCACTCCATACACACCACCACTCCATACACTACACCACACCATACACTACACCACATCAGACACCACACATAATGCGCAACGCCACATCATACACCATACCCAAACCACACTATACACCGTACACAACACCACACTATACACTACACCACACCTCGCTATGCACTACACCATACCAGATACCACACCATACAAGATACCACACCATACACTACACCACACCATACAAGATACCACACTATGCACTACACCACACCACACAATACACCACACCACACCATACGCCCCACCACACAATACGCCACACCATACACCACACTAAACAGTGCAAGATATCATACCACACCATACAAGACTCCACACCATACGAAATACCACATCACACAAGATATCGCACCATACAATATACCACATCATACAAGATACCATACCATACACTACACCATATACCACACCATAACTTACAAGATACAGCACCATACACACCATACACCACACCACACCACGCTATAAACCACACCAAACACCACACCGCACCATACAAGATCCCACACCATACACCACTCCACACCATACACCACACCACACCACACTATCCAAGATACCACACCATACACCACCATACAAGATCCCACACCATACAGCACTCCATATCATACATCACACCACACCACACTATACAAGATACCACACCATACACCTCACCAGACCATTAAGGTACCACACCATACACCACACCATTCCATTCAAGATACACCATACATCACACCCTTGTATTCAAGATACCATACCATACACCACATCATGCACCACACCATACACCACACCAAACAATTTAAGATACCACACTATGCACCACACCACACCATACAACACACCAGAAGGCCCGCCGACATGTCGTAAAAATACCCCCGCTAATACCAATACACCAGTCCTGTATGAGACAGCCCTAGCATGTATTCAGTATGGACGGTGGGTGTTAGCGCCGAAGTGGTGACATGTATAGGTGTGCGGTACGTAGGAGGACTACTAGGCCTTGAAAGCAGGCTGTGAAGCCTATGCCCAGAGTCGGTCACATAAAAAAAAAAAAAAACACACACACCATAGACCACATCATACATCACACCACACCATGCACCACAAAATACACCACGCCACATCATACACCACGCCACACCATGCATCACACCACACCATGAACCACACCGCACCACACAAGATACCACACCATGCACTACACCATGCACTACAGAACACCATACACTGCACTACGGCACACCATATACTACAGCACACTATACACTACACAACACCATACCCAAAACCACAGGACACCATACACTACAGCACACCACACACTAGACAACACCATACACAGAACCACACCATACCATACACAGCACGACACCATATACAGCACCACACCGTACCATACACCTCACTACGCTACACCATACACTACAGCACACCATACACAGCACCACACCATACCATACATCTCACTACGCCACACCATACACTACAGCACACAATGCACTACACAACACCATACACTACAGCACACCATACACTGCAGCACACCATATACTACAGCACACCAATCACAGAACCACACCACACCATACACTACACCACACCATACACCACACACCATACACCACACCACACCATACACCACACCACACCATACACCACACCACACCACACCACACTATACACCACAAAATGCACCACGCTACATCATACACCACGCCACGCCATACACCACACCACACCATGGACCACACCGCACCACACAAGATTCCACACCATGTGCTACACCATACACTACGCCACA
>NC_137048.1:6962973-7030473 GCF_032717465.1 Coenobita brevimanus | reverse complement strand
CATGAACTTGGTCCATGGTATGGGACTGGAGGAATTCGCGAGTCCCGGTATTTAGAGGCGGGAGAGCGGCTGTCGCACGTTGCCGATGATCTGAAGGGGAAGAGGGAGAGGGTGGAAGACTTAGCTGTTCAGTCTCCATTTCTTCTGCAGGAAGCAGCCTTGGTTTCTTCCCCTTCTTCTTCTTTTTCTTGGATGGTGGAGGGGGCGAGGGAGAGGCACGAGCCTCCACGATAGCCTGGAGGTCTCCTGCTGGTGCCCCGTCAGGAGTAGCGTTGTCGGCCTCGATGACAGCAGCTGGTGTTGGAGAGGGAGGGGTGTCGTCGCCATCGTCCTGGTTGATGGAATGGACGGGAGAGGCGGCCCTCCTTTCAGCTGCTGACGGCGGGCGGTTGTTGCCGAGGTTCGTGGCGTCCATGGGCGGGGCAGAGGTGGTGGCAGAGGAGGAGGCACTCGCTCTGTTTAAAGGAGCGTCGAGCGGTGTTGTGCGAGGATGGGGAGGCTGCAGCTTGGTGGAGAGACGCTCCTGACGAAGGGCTGGCCGAGCATCACGAGCGAAGCTCTGAGGGATGATAAGGCGCGGCAGCCCGTTCTTCTCGAAGATCTGGGGGAGTAGAACGAGCAGCGCCGCCTTATCATCGCCACAGAACGCCTTCGCCGTCGCGATGCACATAGCCACGATCGTTTCCACATCTCCCGAACATCGAGGATCCTCCGGCCGGCTTCCTCGGGCCGAGGGGCGCCGCCGTGAAGGGGCAACGCCCTTGACAGCAGCACCTCCCGGCCCGGTGACGCCCTTAGCCTCGGGACCCTTCAGTGTCTGGATGATGTGGAAGACGACCGTTTCGCCCTGGCCTAACGAGAGCGAGGGGAACCGTGAAGAGGGCGCAGCGATCCCGGAGCGGTGCACGAATACATCGGCACCGTGTCCTGGCGCCGAATGAACCCGTACCCTGCCCTCACGCTGTACCATTTCACGGTCCCTTTGATGGACTGCACTCCTTCAGGCTCGGTACTGCTGTCGTTAGCCCCCCCTCAACGGGTCGTAGGCTGGAGCAGTAGTAGAAGAGGCCATGGTGAGGAGAGGAGGAGATGTTGCTGCTACCGCTGCTGGACCAGGAATGGTCAAGTAGTGGCATTTTCTCACATATAAACTGCCCAACCTGGTCAGGCCCGACCCGGCCCGACTGTAACGCTTTTGAGGAGCTTATATCTCAGCAACCACAGGGCCGATCACTGCGTGGTTTGCACCATATGATAGCCAAATTCTTTAAGAATTGTTTTTGACAGGTTTCATCACACCCCAGCTGTGCACGTGGCACGTGACACGCGCCAAGTGCAGCATGTCGATAATCTTCAAAAGAGGGCCACACGTCAGACAGTTTGTCGTAAAGGCATGAAAATTGGTAGGTAGATGGCCATCATTATACTCTAGGCATCTTTGAGGTGTAAGGTGACATTTCAATAATTTCGGAATTAAATGGTCTCGCTCGTACCTCGCCGACGAAGGCGTTTTACTGGTAGTGGTAGTAGTAGTAGCAGTTCATCTGAAACGTGAACCCAGTGGACTGCAGAATGATGCTGTTCTTCCGCAGTCCACCATCCTCTTTTGAGGATAGTGGGGGGATAACTAGGCAGCTCCATCGCCTGGTCATGTCGGTGCCACCACATGAAGGCGTCTCTCACCAACAGCAAGTTAAAGGTAAAATAGTATAACAAACTCCTACCCTGTTCCCCCCACCAGACGCGATCGATCCCGTTATCTTGTGATCAGCGCTTCAACAGACCACTCCTCACGCACTTTACCACTTCCGCCCCCGGAGTGTGCGTGAGGGTGGGGAAGTGTGTGGAGGATTCAGTGCTGGAGTTTAAGAGTGAGTGTGGATGAGTAGGTGAGTCTGTGAATACAAAAGAAGAGAGATTGAGCGAAAGAGTTTGAGAGGGTAAGCAAGAGTGAGTGAGTTTGTTCAGTATGAGTGCCAGTGTGAATGACTGAGCAGTAGAGTTTGAAAGAGTGAGAGTATAAGAATGAGTCATTGAGTGAGTGTGCGATGGAGTGTGAGAGAGTGAGAGTCAGAGCGAGTTCGTGAGCGTGAGTGATGAAGAGCGTAGAAGACTGAAAGAGCTTGGAAGAGTGAGAGAGTAAAAGTGAGAGTGAGTGAGTTCGTGAATAAGAGTGTGAGTAACAGCGTGAAAGATTTAGCAATGGAGCTTGAGAGAGAGTGCGAGTGTAAGAGTGAGTGAGAGAGTTGTATGAGTAAGAGTGTGAAAGATTAAGCCATAAAGTATGAAAGAGTGGAGGTGTAAGGGTTAACGAGAGTGAACTTGTGAATAGGAGAGAGTGAAAGCGTGAAAGAGTGGGCGATGGAATGTGAAAGAGTGAGTGAGTTTGTAAGGGTGAGTGAGCGTGACAAACTGGGAAAAGAAAATGAAAAAGCGAGAGTAAGTGAGTGAGTGAGTGAGAGTGAGTGTGAGTGAAAACATGAAAGACTGAGGGATGGGTCTGAAAGAGTGAGCGTGGAAGAGTGAGTGTGAGAGAGAATGAGTTTGTGAGTGAGAAGAAGCGTGAGAGATTGAGCAGTGGAGTCTAACGATGAAGTGAAAGTGAGTGAGTGTGAATAAGAGTGAGAGAGAGAGAGAGAGAGAGAGAGAGAGAGAGAGAGAGAGAGAGAGAGAACGACTGAGCGATAGATTTTTAAAGAGAGAAAGTGCAATAGCAAGTGAGAATGAATGCGTGCAAGAGGGTGAAAGACTGAGTGATATAGAAATAGAATGAGTGATAGATTGAGTGACATAATGAACAAGAGTGAGTGAGTTTGTGTGTGTAAGAGAGTGAAAGACTAAGTGATATAGTGACAGACTGAGTCATAGACTAAGCGATAGACTGAGTGGGAGAATGAGCAAGAGTGAGTGAGTTTGTGAGTGTGAGTGAGTAGGAACGTGAAACACCAGGCGATGGCGTTTGAAAGAGTGAGAATACAATGAGCTAGTGAGATTGTGAGTGTAAGAGCGTGAAAGAGAGAGGAAAGGAGTTTAAAAAGGAGAGTGTAAGTGAAAGTGAGTGAGCCTGTGAGTGAGAGTGAGGGAGCGAGAGACTGAATGCCATACAGTTAACCCCTTCAGTCCGATAACGTATTTTTTCATTGTATTCCCACTACCGTATCTTCAGACGATTTTTCAGTTTTGGAGAGATTTCTCGACTTGGAGAGGTTAGATTTAGCCTTCATTAACCCCTTCAGTATAAGATCCTTCCCTTCAATACAATCGTCTGGTGGCAGCGAGACAAAAAAAAAAAAAAAAAAAAAAAAATGCATGTGGAGTTACCTGGAGACACAGACAGACAAATGTGGAATCAAGGAGTGTTCTGGTACCGACGTGGACGTGACTGAAAGTGTTGAGAGTAGTAGTCTGAGATGCTTTGGCTCTGTGGAGAGAATGGAGACTGAGAGACTGACTAAGATAGTGTATGTGAGTGAGATGGAGGAGGAGAGGGGACGACCACGTATGAGATGGAAGAAGGAGTGTAGAGATTTGTGAGAGAGGGTGTGAGCGAGTTGGAGGGAGGGCAGTCAAATGGCAGAAGACAGGACAACGTGGAGGCGGTTTGTTTGTGGGCACACCATACGGGATTAAGGCATCTGACTATACGTGTATATAGACAGCTGTTGAGTTGAATTGAACTTGAGATAGTGCAGGGTAAGGCAGCCACCCGAATGTTGGCTCTCTCACAGACTTTCCTTGTATTTTATTGTAGTTAAGGAAACGATATTACTCAGCTACGAGAGGATCATAGGAGCCTGAGTGTTAAATCGCCTCATTAACCCTGTCACGGGTGCATCTGATCGTGTTTCAAGCCACTCAACACCAGATGAATTTCGGCTAAGAGTGGGTCAGAGGAGCTTGGGTGTTAACATGGCTACTGAAACATAAACAGGAGAAATGAAATAGTGTTGCCTTTCCACCCCACCGATGTAGTGGAATGCAGTGGAACTCTTGCTCAAGCTCACACGTGTTTTGAAAGGAACCGTCATGAAATTAGACTTGTTTACAACTGCGTTCCCTCACAGGTTTGGTTAACACGACTCTCTCTCTGTGTGTGTGTGTGTGTGTGTGTGTGTGTGTGTGTGTGTGTGTGTGTGTGTGTGTGTGTGTGTGTGTGTGTGTGTGTGTGTGTGTGTGTGTGTGTGTGTGTGTGTGTGTGTGTGTGTGTGTGTGTGTGTGTGTGTGTGTGTGTGTGTGTGTGTGTGTGTGTGTGTGTGTGTGTGTGTGTGTGTGTGTGTGTGTGTGTGTGTGTGTGTGTGTGTGTGTGTGTGTGTGTGTGTGTGTGTGTGTGTGTGTGTGTGTGTGTGTGTGTTTGTGTGTGTGTGTGTGTGTGTGTGTGTGTGTGTGTGTGTGTGTGTGTGTGTGTGTGTGTGTGTGTGTGTGTGTGTGTGTGTGTGTGTGTGTGTGTGTGTGTGTGTGTGTGTGTGTGTGAGAGAGAGAGAGAGAGAGAGAGAGAGAGAGAGAGAGAGAGAGAGAGAGAGAGAGAGAGAGAGAGAGAGAGAGAGAGAGAGAGAGAGAGAGAGAGAGAGAGAGAGAGAGAGAGAGAGTTATTAGATGCACGACAGCAACAGTAAGGGAACAAGTACAAAAATGTAAGAGGGATGCGGGACCATCAGTGCATTAGTATGGGGTTTCGCTAAAGTCTACTGGAGTGCAGCACCTCTATTCCGAATAACCTTAGAGAGTGACTGAAGGACAGGGCTGCTACAGGAGTTGGTCCGGCGTCTAAATAAGGACTTAGGATAATAATAATAATAACAACAACAACAGGCTTAGTATATAGGATGGTCCGTAATAAGCACTCTCAAAATCTCAAGTGAGAGTTGTCACGTAGCTTTAGTTCTCGGCAGTGACACCGACTGATCCCAAACAGGGTGCGTGACAGAACCCACAAGAGTTGGAATTTGGTGTCATAAATGGTCTGTAATCCTTTTGTTCCCTTTCATTGAGGTTACCCTGTATCATAATTCTTCCATCACTCATGATTCTCATGTATCACTATGTATGTTAGATATAATCTTCTTGAATGGATTTGCATACTGTGGAGTAAGGTAGAGAGTCTAAAATTCCGCATTCCCTAAAACTTGTATTTACATTCACCAAAACAATTTACCACAATAGATTATGAACCACATTACACACCGAATAATGAACACCCTAATCATAATAACACATATATATAGTTCTGCTATATGGGTCAGCAGATAACATCACTCACAAATACAGTATATACAGGTGTAAAACCACAACACGGCTCCGCCGACCACCGACCAGCCCTCGTCACCTCCTCCCTCGTCCCTGTCCAAGGTAGTTCTGTTCACTCCCTCCTCACCAGCTTCCTCTACAATGCTGTTCAGAATTCGAACGAATCTGAACCCCCGAAGTCCTGGACCCTCAACACCTGACGTCATCGCAACAGTGTACCAGAGCATGGTCCATTCCTTCAGTCTCTGTTCCAAATGTATTCCGAGGTAGCGAGTGGAGGTGGGAGATGCGGGTTTCGAACAGGAGGTGGATGGTCGGGTGAGCCGTGTCGTGTCTCATTGTCAGCCACGCAACACCTCCCTCCTTAAAAAGTGTTAGCTTTTTTAACAGAAATCCTCACATTCTAAAATTTTGTGGCTAAGGGGTTCAGAGATGGTAGGAATTGGGTACAAACGTGCAACAGGCTTCTTATTGGGCATTCCCATAACTAGACACTGGTGACACGATTTACAATATTTTGGAAAATCTTTCGTAACCCCGGCCAATAAAAATGGTTGTTTTATGACATCTTGTCAATTCCCACATGTCCTGACAATGCCGAGTCATGTGCAAATCTGAGAACCTGCGACCTGTACGGCATGGGGAGCACAACCTGTTGTTTTGCATACCACTCATCTCTTACAGCCATGTGACGAGGCCTCCACTTATACATTAGCACGCTACTCTTCTTAAAGTACCTCTTTGGGACACCTGACACTTCATCTTCCGACATAGCTAATTCAGCAATCTTAACCAATTTGGCATCACATTTTTGCCGATTTATAAGCCTGCCTTTTTCAGCAGGAAAACTACTTAGCTTGCCGTTATCAGCATCAGTCAAGTGGATAAATAACGAGGCTCTCTCTTCACCATCCAGTTCTCCAAGATCACACTCCTTGGGTTGATCAGATGCACACTGACTCACATGGGCTGCCTTATTGGGTTCGTGGTCGCGTCTGACATTCCCGGTCTGCTGCTTAGCCCTCGTGACCGCACAGGCAGGAAACACCGTGGCGTTTGCTGCCACTGTCTCTCCGCCGTTTAGATCTGGGGTCCTTAGAACAGCTTCATTAATTTGGGGGTTACCAAATACCTTATCTCCTGCCAAGTCATTTGCCAATATAAATGATACACCATGCATTGGTAATTTGGGCACCACTGCTACAGTTACATCTGCATCAAGGAAACTACATTCGAGATGAATGTTATATAATGGAGCAGTCACGTACCCACATTCAATGCCTGCTAAAACAACGTTATCAGAAGTCTTCCTAGATAGTGGTAATACACCTTCCAGGAGCAGTGACTGCACTGCCCCTGTATCTCTAAGTATAACAACAGGCTTTTTACCACTGTCATCATTAAGCATGGACACACTTCCTTCTGAACAAAATGGCTTGGATTCTTTCCTAATATTACCAATCTTATATGTATCCTCTATAGGCAAAGAGACATCTAGTGGAGTTTTTACATCCTTTACATTTTTAGTACTGGCAAGAGCTGTTGGAACAACCTTGGACATTTTGTGCTTTAAGAACCAGCAGTTTTTAACAGTATGACCTAGAAACTTGCAATTAAAACATCTAACTGGCTTCCTTTTATTTCTAGAAGGGTTATGACTAGGGCTGGTGGTCTCTTAACACTTTTGAACTTATTTTAACCCGTCGGTGGACTAGGTTGTGGTTCTACAAAATTTTCGGTACCTTCAACACTATGTATTTTATGGATCAGGGCATAATCCTCCGCCATTCTGGCAGCATCATTCAACACCTTTACCCGGTTTTCATTTAAATATACCTTAATGCGGTCAGGTAAGCACCTCTTAAATTCCCCAACCAGTAACATCTGGCACAGCTTAAAATAAACACGACCCACATTTTCACTCACACCATCTACCAAACAGACTTTCTTTTTCTCTTGCAAAATCCAAGAAACTTTGATCATCCCTTTTCAGAAGATTTCGAAACTTCAGTCGGTAAGCTTCAGGCACCAATTCATACCCTTTCAACACAGCACTTTTCACTTTCTCATAATCACGGCAGTCATCATCAGACATAGACATGTATATTTCTTGGGCTTTACCAGTTAACACAGACTGAAGTACCACTGTCCACTGTTCCTTCGGCCAACCAGAACTAACTGAGACTTTCTCAAAATATCTAAAATAATTATCCATTACATTTTCCTGAAATGGCGGAACCAATTTCACATTGCTACGTATGTTAAAAGGAACTGTGGCTGGTGCTGTTGCCCTAAGCTCCAACTCTTTTAATTTAATTTCTCTCTGAATCTCTAGTTCTCTCATACGGTACTGATTCTCTAGTTCGTTCATACGGTACTGATTCTCTACTTCTAGTTCCTTTATCCTCACCATATCACCATCATGCTCTACATAATCGAGTGCACCCTTATGGAGCAATTCTTCACCCACCATATACTTTATCAATTCATTCCTAATTTGAAATTTGTACCAACTTTTCCTTACACTAAAATCCAACTTTTCAGCAATTTTCAGTAAGTCTGCCTTCTTCAAATCAATTAAAACCTCCACTGTAGGTGACTGAAGGAATTGCTCAGCATCAAAAGTCATTTTGAAAAGTTACTACTACCTCCTTTAAAATTTAAATATACACATTAGGTCAACACAGAATTAAAACAGTGTAGTAAAGTAACAAAAGGAACAAAAGTATCCCGGATAGGCCCCCAATTTTGTCACGTAGCTTTAGTTCTCGGCAGTGACACCAACTGATCCCGAACAGGGTGCGTGACAGAACCCACAAGAGTTGGAATTTGGTGTCATAAATGGTCTGTAATCCTTTTGTTCCCTTTCATTGAGGTTACCCTGTATCATAATTCTTCCATCACTCATGATTCTCATGTATCACTATGTATGTTAGATATAATCTTCTTGAATGGATTTGCATACTGTGGAGTAAGGTAGAGAGTCTAAAATTCCGCATTCCCTAAAACTTGTATTTACATTCACCAAAACAATTTACCACAATAGATTATGAACCACATTACACACCGAATAATGAACACCCTAATCATAATAACACATATATATAGTTCTGCTATATGGGTCAGCAGATAACATCACTCACAAATACAGTATATACAGGTGTAAAACCACAACACGGCTCCGCCGACCACCGACCAGCCCTCGTCACCTCCTCCCAAGTCCCTGTCCAAGGTAGTTCTGTTCACTCCCTCCTCACCAGCTTCCTCTACAATGCTGTTCAGAATTCGAACGAATCTGAACCCCCGAAGTCCTGGACTCTCAACACCTGACGTCATCGCAACAGTTTCCCAGAGCATGGTCCATTCCTTCAGTCTCTGTTCCAAATGTTTTCCGAGGTAGCGAGTGGAGGTGGGAGATGCGGGTTTCGAACAGGAGGTGGATGGTCGGGTGAAGAAGAAGAACAATAGGAACCTAGTGACAAAATCCAGCACAAAGCCGGATCATCGGCTACAAGTTGTGTACATTGGGTGGGTCAGGAACACAGACACGGCTTCATGTAGGAAATGGGTCAATGGAAGAAGTATATCATATCACACATGAAACTACTGAGGTAAGGAATAGAATTAGATGTCAGAAAGAAGACCAATAGAGGTAAGGAAGGACATGATATTACTGAAGGAAAAATATGGTGATTCTCGGAGAAAGTCTGCAAGAAGAGTTGTACGTTGGATGAGAGACAAAAAAGGAAATGCAACACGCCGCTGTATAGTGTAAAGAGGACAATCAAGGAAAATATGCCGTATGGAGAGAATGGTATTGCACCGAGTACAAAGGGGAGGGCGACCACCAGACATCAAATAAGAGTGGGTAAGTCTAGTATGGTCGATTCTGAGAAGAGCTAAAGCGGTCTCCCACCTCCTGTTACGGTGGCAGGGGGTCGACCAGGGGGAGACAGAAGGTTTAACAACACGTAGTTTATTATTAGTGATAGAGTCCCAACAAGACTGCCACCGGTGTTGAAGGAAGGAAGATAGAGCAGGAAGAAGATCAGAAATTGGAATGAGGAAGGAAGGAGAGACATCCCTGCTAACTGCCATGCGAGCCAACTGATCAGCATGTTCATTGCCCGCGATACCCACATGTCCTGGGACCCAACAGAACTGGACTGTTTTACGACGAGAGAAGATACGGAACAACCATTCCAAGATACGAAGGACTAATGGATGAGAGGCAGAAGGTGACTGGAGAAGGGATAGAGCACTATATGAATCAGAGAATATCACAAATGAGGAAGAGGATGCACGGCAAATATACCGTAATGCAAACAAAAGGGCATATAACTCTGCTGTTATAACACTTGTATAAGCAGGAAGGCTAAAATGATAAGAAGTGTTAGGAAAGAGAATCGCAAATCCAACACCTGCAGGGGTTTTTGAACCATCAGTGTATATAGGTATTGCAGAGGAATGGTGGGAGAGATGATCAGAAAACCGAGAACGGAGAATGAAGAAGGAGAATTGGACTTGGAATAAGGGAAAATGGAAGGGCAAACATGGGGTCGCGGAAGTAGCCACGGAGGAAAAAGACATGTGCGGAAAGAGAAAACATTACAAATTGTAAGGGAGGAGTGTGAGAGAAGAGTACGAGCTCGAACTGCAAAAGGTGGCTTGGTCCTAGGAGAAGAAAACCTGTCTAAGTCAAGACCGGGGGGAAGGAGAGAAGGGGTACGAGGAAAACAGTGCAACTTAGCATAGGCACGAAGAGAAAGTAGAGCGCGACGGCGGAAGAGTGATGGAACTCCTGATTCAGCATACAGACTCTCAACTGGGGAGGACTTAAAGGCACCAAGAGCCAGACGTAAACCGTGATTATGTACAGAATCGAGTTGTTGGAGGACGGTGTCTGAAGCAGAAGAATAAACTTGGCAACCGTAATCAAGTTTGGAGAGAACGAGAACAATATGGAGGCGAAGAAGAGTAGTCCGATCAGCACCCCACGACACACGAGACAAAGTTTGTAAGAGACGGAGGCGTTGCAAGGCCGAGGTTTTCAAGGAGGTAATATGATCTTTCCAAGTAGGACGAGAATCAAAAAGAAGGCCAAGAAAGGAAGCGGAGGTTTTGTATGGGAGAGGAGTACCATAAAGAAAAAGAGGTGGTTGAGAAATATGATGAGAGCGAGTAAAAGTAATAGCATGAGACTTAAGAGGAGAGAACCGAAAGCCATGAGAAGTGGCCCATTCTGAGGCAGCGGAAACTGCACGTTGAATAAGAGCACTAAGGGCAGAGATGTCAGAATTTGAGGCATATATTGCAAAATCATCTACATATAAAGAAGAGCAGACACCAACTGGGAGACAAGAAACAATCCCATTAATTGCCAATAAAAACAGAGAAGTGCTAAGAACACTGCCTTGGGGAACACCTTCGTATTGTGGAAATGGATCTGAATAAGTATGCTGGACACAGACTCTAAAGAAGCGAGCAGATAGAAAATTCTTTAAGAAAACACCAAGGTTACCATCAATACCACAAGAACGAACTGTGCGTAAAATATTATAGCGCCAGGTTGTGTCATAAGCTTTCTCAAGGTCAAAAAACACCACGATAACAGATTGTCGAATGGCAAAGGCTGAACGGATACAAGTCTCTAGATTTAGGAGGGGAGTTAAGGTGCCGCGAGCTTTTCGAAAACCAAACTGTGAAGAGGACAAAAGTTGCTTAGATTCTAGGAGCCACATAAGACGATGGTTTATCATACACTCGAGCAATTTGCAAAGACAGCTAGTAAGAGGAATGGGGTGATAATCTTGACGGGCATGGCCTTGCTTTCCTGGTTTAAGAAATGGGAGAATGACGGCACTACGAAAAGCGGGAGGAAAAATACCCTCTGTCCAGATACGATTATAAATAGTTAATAATAAGGCCATGGCCTGGGGGGAAAGGTGACGGAGCATATTATAGTGTATGCCATCAGGGCCCTCACAAGTGTTCTTACAAAGGCGAAGGGCAGACGACAATTCATGGAGCGTGAATGGCGCGTTATATGACTGACTAGACGACAGCTTGAAGACAACTGGGGTACATTCAGTAGCAGCTTTAAGGGTATGGAAGTCAGGTGAGAGATGAGAGCCGCTACTAACATTACTAAAATGAATACCTAAGCCATTAGCAACTAGATGAGCATCTGCAACTGACTCCCCATCCAAATGTAGGACAGGGGAGGGCATGGGAAGATGTTTACCCGCTATTTTGCGCATAAGTTTCCAGACGGATGCAATGGGTGTATTGGTAGTAATGGTGGAAACGTACAATCTCCAGCTACGGCGTTTAGCCCGTTTAACAGTCTTACGAAGAACAGCTCGAGCCTTTTTAAACAGTAGGAATGCACTCTGTTCATCCGGGGTGTTGTGTTTGCGCAGGAAACTCTTCCAACGTGCACGTTTAACACGGAGTCCCACAGTACAGTCCGAATCCCACCAAGGTACGCACTTCGAAGTAAAAGGACGGGACGACCTAGGAATCGCTGTCAAAGCTGCACTCAGAACTAATACATTAAAATATGTAAGCATATCTAAAACAGTAGCGAAGGAAGAAGAGTGTATAGAAGGAACGGTTAAAGAAGTAAATGTTGGCCAGTCAGCTTTTGGAAAACTCCATCGAGGGGACCTGAGTATGGGACAATATGTAGTGAAAGTAAGCCTTATAGGAAAGTGATCACTATATATGGCGTCCGAAAGGACAGACCAATGGAAATCTAGAGAAACAGAAGAGGTGCACAGGGAGAGATCCAGACAGGAGAAAGTATGAGTTTTATCGTCAATGTGTGTTGACATTCCTGTATCTAATAAGGATAAATTATTGTTAAAAATAAAAGATTCAAGTTGGCGGCCACGCGAATTAGTAATGGTGTCGCCCCATAGGGCATGACGACAGTTAAAATCTCCCAACAATAAAATTGGAGTAGGTAATTGGGATAGTAAAAGAGATAAGGCAGAGAAATCGATAGGCTGGGATGGAGAGAAATAAACAGAAACCACTGTAATCCAACGTTTGAGAAAAACCCGAATAAAATGGCATGGAATGGTGGTATTAATGGACAGATGTTCGAAAGGAACAGTATGATGGACTAGGATAGCTGATGCAGAAAGAGAAGCAGGGGAGAACAAGAAACAATAGCCAGGTATAGGTACCGGAGGGGAAGACAAACGGGGTTCTTGTAGACAAACTAAGGACGGAGAGTAAACTGAAAGAAGATAGCCAAGGTCGTTGCGATGGGCCGTAAAACTGCATATGTTCCATTGTAAAATAGACAATAAAACTTTAAAACACCAAAAATAAAAAATAAGACCTAACAGAAAAACAGAGTCTAGGAAAGATAAAAAGAAATTAATGATAAAATATACAAAGGAAGTAAAATATGTTAAACTGGAAATATTACAAAATAATAACATGCATTATCGAGTCGTTACGATGGTAGGAATAGGGGTAGAAGGTTGAACTGGTGGACGAGCGGGATGGTCACCATAGCCTGGAGGCATGGGGAGAGATTGAGGGGATGGAGTACTGGAAGAGATGGAAGAGGAGGGGGGTAAAGAGGAGGAGGAGATGGAAGGTGGAGGGGGGGATGAAGGAGGGAGAGGAGTAGGAGGGAGATCAAGTGGCACAGAGTGAACTTCAACAGAGTGGGTGGAAAGAGAGGGTGCAGCATTGTTTACTGGATCTGGCGAAGAAGTAAAAATGTAGTCCATTATCTTAGGAATTGTTTCACTGTCGTCATCACCGGAGGGTTTTTTGTTACAATTAGCTGGCTGTGGAGTAGTCCGGAGATGTGACTGAGAAGACTGCCGAGATGTGGACTTTGTCGTGGCAGAGTGTATCGATTGAGAGGGACGAGCATTCGTTGTTCGAACTTTACGAGCTGGAGAAGTAGGATGATGGGCAGGAGAGGACTTAGGAGTCTGACACAGTGGGTAGTCTGCGTTTACTATTAGAGGAGGCTGGGGGTCGGATGGTACGTTGGGCCAGAGGTGCCAAACGGCTGGTAGAAGAGACAGAACTGGGGTGAGAGGAGGGACGAGGTTGGGAATGGGGGGAAGGACGAGGAGAGGGAATAGGTAAGGAAGAGGATGATGAGGAGGTAGGGGTAGAGGAATCTAAAACAGAGAAAGAATTAGAGACAGGAACAAGAGGAGACTGTAACGGGGGGGTTGGGGTAGAGGGAGGGTTAGGTAGAGAAGAGGGAGGGGTGGAAGTACTAGGGGAAAGGGAAGAGGAGACAACAGGTACAGGAGTAGGGATAGAGTGAGTGGGGGAAAGACAGGAGGAGAGAGGCGATGAAGAGGGGACAGCTGATACACAGACAGGTACAGAAGGGGATGAAGAAATAGTTGTGTTATTCAAAGTTACTATGGGAGGAGGACGGGCTACACGTGCATAAGTGACGTTCGGGTGATGACCGAGACCGCGAACTTTACGATGAGTCTCACGAAGGGAGAGGCCAGTTTTCCAGCGGGCGGAGGACACTTCTGCCTTGAAGAGGTAAACTGGGTATTGTCGGTAGGTGGCAGAATGGCCACCCTGACAGTTAGGGCAATATCGGATGGTGGAAGTGCAGTCTGAGGTGGCATGACTGGCCAGTGCACAGTTGGCGCAGACTGCGGATGATCTGCAGTACTTGGCTGGATGGACAAAGCACCAACAAGATGTGCACTGACGAGGAGATGGAATGTAGTCTCGCACTTGGAGAATAGTGCCTCCAATGATGACTGTCAGGGGCAGATCGAGAGAGGCAAAAATAATTTTAACAATATTTGCAGGTTCTTGGCGTCGTCCACGAGAAGGAACTGTATAACATTGAACTGAATGTATTGGGTGATGTTGTTCTGACAGAATTAGTTTAATATCATTGGCGCAGTCTGGGAGAGCCCTCTGGCCGAAGGACATCGAGGATGGTAGATGTACAGTACCAGTGGTAGAATTGAGTTGGGTGTCTGGGGACACGGAGATGGGTTGTCCTGTATTACCGACTAGGGATGTCACCTTCTCGGCTTGGGCAGCACTGTTAACAACAAGGAGGCGGGAACCATTTGGACGGGCCGAGAAGGTGACATCCCTGCCTACTTGTCGAAGGAGGCTGAGGTGGAGTGAGAGGTCGTCGGTTGTGTCCTGTATGTTAAAAAATTTTGACCACGTCTGTGCACCGAAAATTGAGGAGGTGAGGGAAGGAGCAGCAACATAGGAAGAAGGACGAGGTCGGGAGAGGGAAACAGAGGATACTGAAGGATTAGAAGCAGGAGATAAAGAAGGAAGGTAAGGGTGAAGTGTGACGATAGAAGAAGGGCTGACTGACGTACAAGAAGCAGGAGCTGAAGGAGTGGAAGACACAGTAGGCGAAGAGGACGAGGTGTTTAGTATGCTTGAACGTGTAGGAGAAGGGGAAGAAGTCGAGGCCACAGTCAAAAGGGAGCTCTGAGTCGTCCCCATAATGGGGTGAGAAAAGGTAACAGTATCCAGTCCAGGAAGAGAGGCCGGGGACGTCGTTGGGGTCAAACAATCGGCAGAACCGGGGGAGGGGGAACTTACAACAATATCCATAATTTTACTAAGGAAACAGGAAAATTCATCATGACTGTTGAAAAAGAAAGGACTATTTGGGCGGAACGCGGAGTCCACAGGTCCAGCCAACGACCCAAGTAGAGGTCAGGCTCCTAGTATGCACTCCCTACCCTACCCTACAAGGGAGAGCAACACTGTGCGGGAGGACCAAGTCTTCCAGCACAATGCTGGGCCACCGGCTATTGGCCGAGAGTCCCACAGCCAAGCAACAGCACCCCCAGAACCGAAAGCTGCTGCTTGGCAGCAGTTCCGCCTCTGCAGAGATCTGTCCCCGCAAAGGTCCACATACTGGGGTAGTGCCGAACCACCGTGACCTCCACAATTGGCCAGGCCAATAGCCCACGGGCACACCCATGTCCTTCCTGTTGCAACGTACTCGAGGTCACAGATGAGAATTTTGATGAACGTGAAAATTTCCACACTTTTTAACGCCAAAAATAGAATAGAGAGGATAGGAGAAAAGGAAAGAAGAAGCAATAGTAGAAGAAAATGGCCTTGCAAAATTAGTTGAGACACCGACAGGGACCCAAGGAGAGGGGAGAGGGTTGAGCAAAGTGAAGGCACAAATATGACATCCACCCAGCAACCAGACTCCTATACTTTTGGAGTACAATAAGGTACCCTGCTATGGCTGCCCTACACATCAAGTCCCCATCGATGAATCCGAAGCCCCCCCACGACAACAACGAGCAAGGAAACGGGGGGGGGGGGATGGTCGGGTGAGCCGTGTCGTGTCTCATTGTCAGCCACGTAACACCTCCCTCCCTAAAAAGTGTTAGCTTTTTTAACAAAAATCCTCACATTCTAAAATTTTGTGGCTAAAGGGTTCAGAGATGGCAGGAATTGGGTACAAACATGCAACAGGCTTCTTATTGGGCATTCCCATATCTAGACACTGATGACACGATTTACAATATTTTGGAAAAAAAAAATGGGAGAAATGGAGTTCCTCCGAGCTAAGCCCTGTATTGGACTATATAGCCCCGCTAGGGTTACAGGAGCGAGCTACCACTCCCGGCACGGCAGCCCGGGCGAGGCTCGAACTCGCAATCCCCCGATTACGAGTCCGGCGCGCTACCACTGTGCTACCGCGCCCCCTCAATATTTTGGAAAATCTTTCGTAACCCCGGCCAATAAAAATGGTTGTTTTATGACATCTTGTCAATTCCCACATTTCCTGACAATGCCGAGTCATGTGCAAATCTGAGAACCTGCGACCTGTACGGCATGGGGAGCACAACCTGCTGTTTTGCATACCACTCATCTCTTACAGCCATGTGACGAGGCCTCCACTTATGCATTAGCACGCCACTCTTCTTAAAGTACCTCTTTGGGACACCTGACACTTCATCTTCCGACATAGCTAATTCAGCAATCTTAACCAATTTGGCATCACATTTTTGCCGATTTATAAGCCTGCCTTTTTCAGCAGGAAAACTACTTAGCTTGCCGTTATCAGCATCAGTCAAGTGGATAAATAACGAGGCTCTCTCTTCACCATCCAGTTCTCCAAGATCACACTCCTTGGGTTGATCAGATGCACACTGACTCACATGGGCTGCCTTATTGGGTTCGTGGTCGCGTCTGACATTCCCGGTCTGCTGCTTAGCCCTCGTGACCGCACAGGCAGGAAACACCGTGGCGTTTGCTGCCACTGTCTCTCCGCCGTTTAGATCTGGGGTCCTTAGAACAGCTTCATTAATTTGGGGGTTACCAAATACCTTATCTCCTGCCAAGTCATTTGCCAATATAAATGATACACCATGCATTGGTAATTTGGGCACCACTGCTACAGTTACATCTGCATCAAGGAAACTACATTCGAGATGAATGTTATATAATGGAGCAGTCACGTACCCACATTCAATGCCTGCTAAAACAACGTTATCAGAAGTCTTCCTAGATAGTGGTAATACACCTTCCAGGAGCAGTGACTGCACTGCCCCTGTATCTCTAAGTATAACAACAGGCTTTTTACCACTGTCATCATTAAGCATGGACACACTTCCTTCTGAACAAAATGGCTTGGATTCTTTCCTAATATTACCAATCTTATATGTATCCTCTATAGGCAAAGAGACATCTAGTGGAGTTTTTACATCCTTTACATTTTTAGTACTGGCAAGAGCTGTTGGAACAACCTTGGACATTTTGTGCTTTAAGAACCAGCAGTTTTTAACAGTATGACCTAGAAACTTGCAATTAAAACATCTAACTGGCTTCCTTTTATTTCTAGAAGGGTTATGACTAGGGCTGGTGGTCTCTTAACACTTTTGAACTTATTTTAACCCGTCGGTGGACTAGGTTGTGGTTCTACAAAATTTTCGGTACCTTCAACACTATGTATTTTATGGATCAGGGCATAATCCTCCGCCATTCTGGCAGCATCATTCAACACCTTTACCCGGTTTTCATTTAAATATACCTTAATGCGGTCAGGTAAGCACCTCTTAAATTCCCCAACCAGTAACATCTGGCACAGCTTAAAATAAACACGACCCACATTTTCACTCACACCATCTACCAAACAGACTTTCTTTTTCTCTTGCAAAATCCAAGAAACTTTGATCATCCCTTTTCAGATGATTTCGAAACTTCAGTCGGTAAGCTTCAGGCACCAATTCATACCCTTTCAACACAGCACTTTTCACTTTCTCATAATCACGGCAGTCATCATCAGACATAGACATGTATATTTCTTGGGCTTTACCAGTTAACACAGACTGGAGTAGCGCTGTCCACTGTTCCTTCGGCCAACCAGAACTAACCGAGACTTTCTCAAAATATCTAAAATAATTATCCATTACATTTTCCTGAAATGGCGGAACCAATTTCACATTGCTAGGTATGTTAAAAGGAACTGTGGCTGGTGCTGTTGCCCTAAGCTCCAACTCTTTTAATTTAATTTCTCTCTGAATCTCTAGTTCTCTCATACGGTACCGATTCTCTAGTTCGTTCATACGGTACTGATTCTCTACTTCTAGTTCCTTTATCCTCACCATATCACCATCATGCTCTACATAATCGAGTGCACCCTTATGGAGCAATTCTTCACCCACCATATACTTTATCAATTCATTCCTAATTTGAAATTTGTACCAACTTTTCCTTACACTAAAATCCAACTTTTCAGCAATTTTCAGTCAGTCTGCCTTCTTCAAATCAATTAAAACCTCCACTGTAGGTGACTGAAGGAATTGCTCAGCATCAAAAGTCATTTTGAAAAGTTACTACTACCTCCTTTAAAATTTAAATATACACATTAGGTCAACACAGAATTAAAACAGTGTAGTAAAGTAACAAAAGGAACAAAAGTATCCCGGATACGCCCCAAATTTTGTCACGTAGCTTTAGTTCTCGGCAGTGACACCAACTGATCCCGAACAGGGTGCGTGACAGAACCCACAAGAGTTGGAATTTGGTGTCATAAATGGTCTGTAATCCTTTTGTTCCCTTTCATTGAGGTTACCCTGTATCATAATTCTTCCATCACTCATGATTCTCATGTATCACTATGTATGTTAGATATATTCTTCTTGAATGGATTTGCATACTGTGGAGTAAGGTAGAGAGTCTAAAATTCCGCATTCCCTAAAACTTGTATTTACACATTCCCTAAAACTTGTATTTACATTCACCAAAACAATTTACCACAATAGATTATGAACCACATTACACACCGAATAATGAACACCCTAATCATAATAAATATAAATAGTTCTGCTATATGGGTCAGCAGATAACATCACTCACAAATACAGATATATACAGGTGTAAAACCACAACACGGCTCCGCCGACCACCGACCAGCCCTCGTCACCTCCTCCCTCGTCTCTGTCCAAGGTAGTTCTGTTCACTCCCTCCTCACCAGCTTCCTCTACAATGCTGTTCAGAATTCGAACGAATCTGAACACCCGAAGTCCTGGACCCTCAACACCTGACGTCATCGCAACAGTGTGCCAGAGCATGGTCCATTCCTTCAGTCTCTGTTCCAAATGTTTTCCGAGGTAGCGAGTGGAGGTGGGAGATGCGGGTTTCGAACAGGAGGTGGATGGTCGGGTGAAGAAGAAGAACAATAGGAACCTAGTGCCAAAATCCAGCACAAAGCCGGATCATCGGCTACAAGTTGTGTACATTGGGTGGGTCAGGAACACAGACACGGCTTCATGTAGGAAATGGGTCAATGGAAGAAGTATATCATATCACACATGGAACTACTGAGGTAAGGAATAAAATTAGATGTCAGAAAGAAGACCAATAGAGGTAAGGAAGGACATGATATTACGGAAGGAAAAATATGGTGATTCTCTGAGAAAGTCTGCAAGAAGAGGGGTACGTTGGATGAGAGACAAAAAAGGAAATGCAACACGTCGCTGTATAGTATAAAGAGGACAATCAAGGAAAATATGCCGTATGGAGAGAATGGTATTGCACCGAGTACAAAGGGGAGGACGACCACCAGACATCAAATAAGAGTGGGTAAGTCTAGTATGGCCGATTCTGAGACGAGCTAAAGCGGTCTCCCACCTCCTGTTACGGTGGCAGGGGGTCGACCAGGGGGAGACAGAAGGTTTAACAACACGTAGTTTATTATTAGTGATAGAGTCCCAACAAGACTGCCACCGGTGTTGAAGGAAGGAAGATAGAGCAGGAAGAAGATCAGAAATTGGAATGAGGAAGGAAGGAGAGACATCCCTGCTAACTGCCATGCGAGCCAACTGATCAGCATGTTCATTGCCCGCGATACCCACATGTCCTGGGACCCAACAGAACTGGACTGTTTTACGACGAGAGAAGATACGGAACAACCATTCCAAGATACGAAGGACTAATGGATGAGAGGCAGAAGGTGACTGGAGAAGGGATAGAGCACTATATGAATCAGAGAATATCACAAATGAGGAAGAGGATGCACGGTAAATATACCGTAATGCAAACAAAAGGGCATATAACTCTGCTGTTAGAACACTTGTATAAGCAGGAAGGCTAAAATGATAAGAAGTGTTAGGAAAGAGAATCGCAAATCCAACACCTGCAGGGGTTTTTGAACCATCAGTGTATATAGGTATTGCAGAGGAATGGTGGGAGAGATGATCAGAAAACCGAGAACGGAGAATGAAGAAGGAGAATTGGACTTGGAATAAGGGAAAATGGAAGGGCAAACATGGGGTCGTGGAAGTAGCCACGGAGGAAAAAGACATGTGCGGAAAGAGAAAACATTACAAATTGTAAGGGAGGAGTGTGAGAGGAGAGTACGAGCTCGAACTGCAAAAGGTGGCTTGGTCCTAGGAGAAGAAAACCTGTCTAAGTCAAGACCGGGGGGAAGGAGAGAAGGGGTACGAGGAAAACAGTGCAACTTAGCATAGGCACGAAGAGAAAGTAGAGCGCGACGGCGGAAGAGTGATGGAACTCCTGATTCAGCATACAGACACTCAACTGGGGAGGACTTAAAGGCACCAAGAGCCAGACGTAAACCGTGATGATGTACAGAATCGAGTTGTTGGAGGACGGTGTCTGAAGCAGAAGAATAAACTTGGCAACCGTAATCAAGTTTGGAGAGAACGAGAACAATATGGAGGCGAAGAAGAGTAGTCCGATCAGCACCCCACGACACATGAGACAAAGTTTGTAAGAGACGGAGGCGTTGCAAGGCCGAGGTTTTCAAGGAGGTAATATGATCTTTCCAAGTAAGACGAGAATCAAAAAGAAGGCCAAGAAAGGAAGCGGAGGTTTTGTATGGGAGAGGAGTACCATAAAGAAAAAGAGGTGGTTGAGAAATATGATGAGAGCGAGTAAAAGTAATAGCATGAGACTTAAGAGGAGAGAACCGAAAGCCATGAGAAGTGGCCCATTCTGAGGCAGCGGAAACTGCACGTTGAATAAGAGCACAAATGGCAGAGATGTCAGAATTTGAGGCATATATTGCAAAATCATCTACATATAAAGAAGAGCAGACACCAACTGGGAGACAAGAAACAATCCCATTAATTGCCAATAAAAAGAGAGAAGTGCTAAGAACACTGCCTTGGGGAACACCTTCGTATTGTGGAAATGGATCTGAATAAGTATGCTGGACACAGACTCTAAAGAAGCGAGCTGATAGAAAATTCTTTAAGAAAACACCAAGGTTACCATCAATACCACAAGAACGAACTCTGCGTAAAATATTATAGCGCCAGGTTGTGTCATAAGCTTTCTCAAGGTCAAAAAACACCACGATAACAGATTGTCGAATGGCAAAGGCTGAACGGATACAAGTCTCTAGATTTAGGAGGGGAGTTAAGGTGCCGCGAGCTTTTCGAAAACCAAACTGTGAAGAGGACAAAAGTTGCTTGGATTCTAGGAGTCACATAAGACGATGGTTTATCATACACTCGAGCAATTTGCAAAGACAGCTAGTAAAAGCAATGGGGTGATAATCCATGGCCTTGCTTTCCTGGTTTAAGAAATGGGAGAATGACGGCACTACGAAAAGCGGGAGGAAAAATACCCTCTGTCCAGATACGATTATAAATAGTTAATAATAAGGCCATGGCCTGGGGGGAAAGGTGACGGAGCATATTATAGTGTATGCCATCAGGGCCCTCACAAGTGTTCTTACAAAGGCGAAGGGCAGACGACAATTCATGGAGCGTGTATGGCGCGTTATATGACTGACTAGACGACAGCTTGAAGACAACTGGGGTACATTCAGTAGCAGCTTTAAGGGTATGGAAGTCAGGTGAGAGATGAGAGCCGCTACTAACATTACTAAAATGAATACCTAAGCCATTAGCAACTAGATGAGCATCTGCAACTGACTCCCCATCCAAATGTAGGACAGGGGAGGGCATGGGAAGATGTTTACCCGCTATTTTGCGCATACGTTTCCAGACGGATGCAATGGGTGTATTGGTAGTAATGGTGGAAACGTACAATCTCCAGCTACGGCGTTAAGCCCGTTTAACAGCCCGTTTAACAGCTCGAACCTTTTTAAACAGTAGGAATGCACTCTGTTCATCCGGGGTGTTGTGTTTGCGCAGGAAACTCTTCCAACGTGCACGTTTAACACGGAGTCCCACAGTACAGTCCGAATCCCACCAAGGTACGCACTTCGAAGTAAAAAGACGGGACGACCTAGGAATCGCTGTCAAAGCTGCACTCAGAACTAATACATTAAAATATGTAAGCATATCTAAAACAGTAGCGAAGGAAGAAGAGTGTATAGAAGGAACGGTTAAAGAAGTAAATGTTGGCCAGTCAGCTTTTGGAAAACTCCATCGAGGGGACCTGAGTATGGGACAATATGTAGTGAAAGTAAGCCTTATAGGAAAGTGATCACTATATATGGCGTCCGAAAGGACAGACCAATGGAAATCTAGAGAAACCGAAGAGGTGCACAGGGAGAGATCCAGACAGGAGAAAGTATGAGTTTTATCGTCAATGTGTGTTGACATTCCTGTATTTAATAAGGATAAATTATTGTTAAAAATAAAAGATTCAAGTCGGCGGCCACGCGAATTAGTAATGGTGTCGCTCCATAGGGCATGACGACAGTTAAAATCTCCCAACAATAAATTGGAGTGGGTAATTGGGATAGTAAAAGAGATAAGGCAGAGAAATCGATAGGCTGGGATGGAGAGAAATAAACAGAAACCACTGTAATCCAACGTTTGAGAAAAACCCGAATAAAATGGCATGGAATGGTGGTATTAATGGACAGATGTTCGAAAGGAACAGTATGATGGACTAGGATAGCTGATGCAGAAAGAGAAGCAGGGGAGAACAAGAAACAATAGCCAGGTATAGGTACCGGAGGGGAAGACAAACGGGGTTCTTGTAGACAAACTAAGGACGGAGAGTAAACTGAAAGAAGATAGCCAAGGTCGTTGCGATGGGCCGTAAAACTGCATATGTTCCATTGTAAAATAGACAATAAAACTTTAAAACACCAAAAATAAAAATAAGACCTAACAGAAAAACAGAGTCTAGGAAAGATAAAAAGAAATTAATGATAAAATATACAAAGGAAGTAAAATATGTTAAACTGGAAATATTACAAAATAATAACATGCATTATCGAGTCGTTACGATGGTAGGAATAGGGGTAGAAGGTTGAACTGGTGGACGAGCGGGATGGTCACCATAGCCTGGAGGCATGGGGAGAGATTGAGGGGATGGAGTACTGGAAGAGACGGAAGAGGAGGAGGAGATGGAAGGTGGAGGGGGGGATGAAGGAGGGAGAGGAGTAGGAGGGAGATCAAGTGGCACAGAGTGAACTTCAACAGAGTGGGTGGAAAGAGAGGGTGCAGCATTGTTTACTGGATCTGGCGAAGAAGTTAAAATGTAGTCCATTATCTTAGGAATTGTTTCACTGTCGTCATCACCGGAGGGTTTTTTGTTACAATTAGCTGGCTGTGGAGTAGTCCGGAGATGTGACTGAGAAGACTGCCGAGATGTGGACTTTGTCGTGGCAGAGTGTATCGATTGAGAGGGACGAGCATTCGTCGCTCGAACTTTACGAGCTGGAGAAGTAGGATGATGGGCAGGAGAGGACTTAGAGTCTGACACAGTGGGTAGTCTGCGTTTACTATTAGAGGAGGCTGGGGGTCGGATGGTACGTTGGGCCAGAGGTGCCAAACGGCTGGTAGAAGAGACAGAACTGGGGTGAGAGGAGGGACGAGGTTGGGAATGGGGGGAAGGACGAGGAGAGGGAATAGGTAAGGAAGAGGATGATGAGGAGGTAGGGGTAGAGGAATCTAAAACAGAGAAAGAATTAGAGACAGGAACAAGAGGAGACTGTAACGGGGGGGTTGGGGTAGAGGGAGGGTTAGGTAGAGAAGAGGGAGGGGTGGAAGTACTAGGGGAAAGGGAAGAGGAGACAACAGGTACAGGAGTAGGGATAGAGTGAGTGGGGGAAAGACAGGAGGAGAGAGGCGATGAAGAGGGGACAGCTGATACACAGACAGGTACAGAAGGGGATGAAGAAATAGTTGTGTTATTCAAAGTTACTATGGGAGGAGGACGGGCTACACGTGCATAAGTGACGTTCGGGTGATGACCGAGACCGCGAACTTTACGATGAGTCTCACGAAGGGAGAGGTCAGTTTTCCAGCGGGCGGAGGACACTTCTGCCTTGAAGAGGTAAACTGGGTATTGTCGGTAGGTGGCAGAATGGCCACCCTGACAGTTAGGGCAATATCGGATGGTGGAAGTGCAGTCTGAGGTGGCATGACTGGCCAGTGCACAGTTGGCGCAGACTGCGGATGATCTGCAGTACTTGGCTGGATGGCCAAAGCGCCAACAAGATGTGCGCTGACGAGGAGATGGAATGTAGTCTCGCACTTGGAGAATAGTGCCTCCAATGATGACTGTCAGGGGCAGACCGCGAGAGGCAAAAATAATTTTAACAATATTTGCAGGTTCTTGGCGTCGTCCACGGGAAGGAACTGTATAACATTGAACTGAATGTATTGGGTGATGTTGTTCTGACAGAATTAGTTTAATATCATTGGCGCAGTCTGGGAGAGCCCTCTGGCCGAAGGACATAGAGGATGGTAGATGTACAGTACCAGTGGTAGAATTGAGTTGGGTGTCTGGGGACACGGAGATGGGTTGTCCTGTATTACCGACTAGGGATGTCACCTTCTCGGCTTGGGCAGCACTGTTAACAACAAGGAGGCGGGAACCATTCGGACAGGCCGAGAAGGTGACATCCCTGCCTACTTGTCGAAGGAGGCTGAGGTGGAGTGAGAGGTTGTCGATTGTGTCCTGTATGTTAAAAAATTTTGACCACGTCTGTGCACCGAAAATTGAGGAGGTGAGGGAAGGAGCAGCAACATAGGAAGAAGGACGAGGTCGGGAGAGGGAAACAGAGGATACTGAAGGATTAGAAGCAGGAGATAAAGAAGGAAGGTAAGGGTGAAGTGTGACGATAGAAGAAGGGCTGACTGACGTACAAGAAGCAGGAGCTGAAGGAGTGGAAGACACAGTAGGCGAGGAGGACGAGGTGTTTAGTATGCTTGAACGTGTAGGAGAAGGGGAAGAAGTCGAGGCCACAGTCAAAAGGGAGCTCTGAGTCGTCACCATAATGGGGTGAGAAAAGGTAACAATATCCAGTCCTGGAAGAGAGGCCGGGGACGTCGTTGGGGTCAAACAATCGGCAGAACCGGGGGAGGGGGAACTTACAACAATATCCATAATTTTACTAAGGAAACAGGAAACCTCATCGTGACTGTTGAAAAAGAAAGGACTATTTGGGCGGAACGCGGAGTCCACAGGTCCAGCCAACGACCCAAGTAGAGGTCAGGCTCCTAGTATGCACTCCCTACCCTACCCTACAAGGGATAACACTGTGCAGGAGGACCAAGTCTTCCAGCACAATGCTGGGCCACCGGCTATTGGCCGAGAGTCCCACAGCCAAGCAACAGCACCCCCGGAACCGAAAGCTGCTGCTTGGCAGCAGTTCCGCCTCTGCAGAGATCTGTCCCCGCAAAGGTCCACATACTGGGGTAGTGCCGAACCACCGTGACCTCCACAACTGGCCAGGCCAATAGCCCACGGGCACACCCATGTCCTTCCTGTTGCAACTTACTCGAGGTCACAGATGAGAATTTTGATGAACGTGAAAATTTCCACACTTTTTAAAGCCAAAAATAGAATAGAGAGGATAGGAGAAAAGGAAAGAAGAAGCAATAGTAGAAGAAAAGGGCCTTGCAAAATTAGTTGAGACACCGACAGGGACCCAAGGAGAGGGGAGAGGGTTGAGCAAAGTGAAGGCACAAATATGACATCCACCCAGCAACCAGACTCCTATACTTTTGGAGTACAATAAGGTACCCTGCTATGGCTGCCCTACACATCAAGTCCCCATCGATGAATCCGAAGCCCCCCCACGACAACAACGAGCAAGGAAACGGGGGGGGGGATGGTCGGGTGAGCCGTGTCGTGTCTCATTGTCAGCCACGTAACACCTCCCTCCTTAAAAAGTGTTAGCTTTTTTAACAAAAATCCTCACATTCTAAAATTTTGAGGCTAAAGGGTTCAGAGATGGCAGGAATTGGGTACAAACATGTAACAGGCTTCTTACTGGGCATTCCCATAACTAGACACTGATGACACGATTTACAATATTTTGAAAAAAAAAATGGGAGAAATGGAGTTCCTCCGAGCTAAGCCCTGTATTGGACTATATAGCCCCGCTAGGGTTACAGGAGCGAGCTACCACTCCCGGCACGGCAGCCCGGGCGAGGCTCGAACTCGCAATCCCCCGATTACGAGTCCGGCGCGCTGCCACTGTGCTACCGCGCCCCCTCAATTTTTGGAAAATCTTTCATAACCCCGGCCAATAAAAATGGTTGTTTTCTGACATCTTGTCAATTCCCACATGTCCTGACAATGCCGAGTCATGTGCAAATCTGAGAACCTGCGACCTGTACGGCATGGGGGAGCACAACCTGCTGTTTTGCATACCACTCATCTCTTACAGCCATGTGACGAGGCCTCCACTTATGCATTAGCACGCCACTCTTCTTAAAGTACCCCTTTGGGACACCTGACACTTCATCTTCCGACATAGCTAATTCAGCAATCTTAACCAATTTGGCATCACATTTTTGCCGATTTATAAGCCTGCCTTTTTCAGCAGGAAAACTACTTAGCTTGCCGTTATCAGCATCAGTCAAGTGGATAAATAACGAGGCTCTCTCTTCACCATCCACTTCTCCAAGATCACACTCCTTGGGTTGATCAGATGCACACTGACTCACATGGGCTGCCTTATTGGGTTCGTGGTCGCGTCTGACATTCCTAGTCTGCTGCATAGCCCTCGTGACCGCACAGGCAGGAAACGCCGTGGCGTTTGCTGCCACTGTCTCTCCGCCGTTTAGATCTGGGGTCCTTAGAACAGCTTCATTAATTTGGGGGTTACCAAATACCTTATCTCCTGCCAAGTCATTTGCCAATATAAATGATACACCATGCATTGGTAATTTGGGCACCACTGCTACAGTTACATCTGCATCAAGGAAACTACATTCGAGATGAATGTTATATAATGGAGCAGTCACGTACCCACATTCAATGCCTGCTAAAACAACGTTATCAGAAGTCTTCCTAGATAGTGGTAATACACCTTCCAGGAGCAGTGACTGCACTGCCCCTGTATCTCTAAGTATAACAACAGGCGTTTTACCACTGTCATCATTAAGCATGGACACACTTCCTTCTGAACAAAATGGCTTGGATTCTTTCCTAATATTACCAATCTTGTATGTATCCTCTATAGGCAAAGAGACATCTACTGGAGTTTTTACATCCTTTACATTTTTAGTACTGGCAAGAGCTGTTGGAACAACCTTGGACATTTTGTGCTTTAAGAACCAGCAGTTTTTAACAGTATGACCTAGAAACTTGCAATTAAATCATCTAACTGGCTTCCTTTTATTTCTAGAAGGGTTATGACTAGGGCTGGTGGTCTCTTAACACTTTTGAACTTATTTTAACCCGTCGGTGGAGTAGGTTGTGGTTCTACAAAATTTTCGGTACCTTCAACACTATGTATTTTATGGATCAGGGCATAATCCTCCGCCATTCTGGCAGCATCATTCAACACCTTTACCCGGTTTTCATTTAAATATACCTTAATGCGGTCAGGTAAGCACCTCTTAAATTCCCCAACCAGTAACATCTGGCACAGCTTAAAATAAACACGACCCACATTTTCACTCACACCATCTACCAAACAGACTTTCTTTTTCTCTTGCAAAATCCAAGAAACTTTGATCATCCCTTTTCAGAAGATTTCGAAACTTCAGTCGGTAAGCTTCAGGCACCAATTCATACCCTTTCAACACAGCACTTTTCACTTTCTCATAATCACGGCAGTCATCATCAGACATAGACATGTATATTTCTTGGGCTTTACCAGTTAACACAGACTGGAGTAGCACTGTCCACTGTTCCTTCGGCCAACCAGAACTAACTGAGACTTTCTCAAAATATCTAAAATAATTATCCATTACATTTTCCTGAAATGGCGGAACCAATTTCACATTGCTAGGTATGTTAAAAGGAACTGTGGCTGGTGCTGTTGCCCTAAGCTCCAACTCTTTTAATTTAATTTCTCTCTGAATCTCTAGTTCTCTCATACGGTACTGATTCTCTAGTTCGTTCATACGATACTGATTCTCTACTTCTAGTTCCTTTATCCTCACCATATCACCATCATGCTCTACATAATCGAGTGCACCCTTATGGAGCAATTCTTCACCCACCATATACTTTATCAATTCATTCCTAATTTGAAATTTGTACCAACTTTTCCTTACACTAAAATCCAACTTTTCAGCAATTTTCAGTCAGTCTGCCTTCTTCAAATCAATTAAAACCTCCACTGTAGGTGACTGAAGGAATTGCTCAGCATCAAAAGTCATTTTGAAAAGTTACTACTACCTCCTTTAAAATTTAAATATACACATTAGGTCAACACAGAATTAAAACAGTGTAGTAAAGTAACAAAAGGAACAAAAGTATCCCGGATAGGCCCCCAATTTTGTCACGTAGCTTTAGTTCTCGGCAGTGACACCGACTGATCCCGAACAGGGTGCGTGACAGAACCCGCAAGAGTTGGAATTTGGTGTCATAACTGGTCTGTAATCCTTTTGTTCCCTTTCATTGAGGTTACCCTGTATCATAATTCTTCCATCACTCATGATTCTCATGTATCACTATGTATGTTAGATATATTCTTCTTGAATGGATTTGCATACTGTGGAGTAAGGTAGAGAGTCTAAAATTCCGCATTCCCTAAAACTTGTATTTACACATTCCCTAAAACTTGTATTTACATTCACCAAAACAATTTACCACAATAGATTATGAACCACATTATACACCGAATAATGAACACCCTAATCATAATAACACATATTTATAGTTCTGCTATATGGGTCAGCAGATAACATCACTCACAAATACAGATATATACAGGTGTAAAACCACAACCCGGCTCCGCCGACCACCGACCAGCCCTCGTCACCTCCTCCCTCGTCCCTGTCCAAGGTAGTTCTGTTCACTCCCTCCTCACCAGCTTCCTCTACAATGCTGTTCAGAATTCGAACGAATCTGAACACCCGAAGTCCTGGACCCTCAACACCTGACGTCATCGCAACAGTGTGCCAGAGCATGGTCCATTCCTTCAGTCTCTGTTCCAAATGTATTCCGAGGTAGCGAGTGGAGGTGGGAGATGCGGGTTTCGAACAGGAGGTGGATGGTCGGGTGAGCCGTGTCGTGTCTCATTGTCAGCCACGTAACAGGATATCTTATGTGTTGCAGGACCAGCTCAGTCTGCTGGTGTGGGTGTGAGTGTGGGAATGGGAGTAGGAAATGAATAAATTATGCTAAACACTGATGACACCGAGCCGTCCCTACAAAACCCGAGAAATTGCCCGGCGGAGTGAAAAAGGAGAGTTAAAAAGGGACCACCCTGTACTGAAAAATATGTATAACAAGCTTAATGCCGTGCATACGATGATGTTTACGTGGCTTTATTCTTGCTATCTCCAGACGGTTTTATTCAGCTTAGGGGAGGCTCTTGGGACTGGAGAGGTTAGATATATTGATTAATCTCTTCAGGACATCCTCTTTTCATTCCAGTTGACCTAGAACAGCCGTCTCTCTATTATGCATGCTGAGGTGTGGGAATATATTGGCACAGACAAAAAGCTATGGCAAGAGTGTACAGCCGTAATATTGTCTTGTTCTCTCCTTCAGCCATGTGAAAAAAGCAGCAAAGGGGAGAAAAATCTGGGCCAAGTTAGAGTGAAAAGGGTATAACGTGAGCTTGTAATCTGAATGAAATCATTTGGCAGCAGTCAGAATATAAGAAATACGTTATAAAGCAAAAGTGGTACATACACGATTCGATAATATGGATTATGTGAGAAGCGTGATATTGGTATAAAGTATAAAAAAAATTCAGGAGGAAGTCATCATCATTATCATCATCAACATCGTCCACTGCCATCATCATCATCATCATCATCATCTTCTTCTTCTTCTTCTTTTTTATCATCATTATCATCATCATCAGCAGCAGCAACAGCAGCATCCATATTCTTCATCATCACCTTCATCATATTCTTCATTATCTTCTTCATCAACTTCCTTCCCTCCCTCCTCCTCATCATCAGCTGCAGGATAAATGCCTCTCCCAGCTTTCAGCAGCCTGACTCACTGCATGTTAATTAGTTCCACCCCAGCTGGATGATTTTACAAATGCAGGCCTCTAACACGCTCTCTGTTTACCACCTCCTTAGGGGAGCCGGTGGTGCATTGGTTAGCACATCTAGTTAGTAACTGGAAGAACGAGGGTTTGATTCTCTGGCCGGTCAGACTGATGGGTGCAGTTGGCTTGACCCTGCACTTGTTCAAAAGCAGTACAACTAGAGACCTTGAGGTAACACAGAATGTCTTCCTTGCAGCTGGACAGGGAGTGAGTTGAGGTAAGTTTGTATACCTGGCCAGTTGAGCCGACTGGTTACATCGATGCTATCACGACAGAAGACGGTGAAGATGGACGGCCAAACCCGACTGGGAATATGGCAAAGAGGTTAGTATAACACACCTGGTATAGACATATTAGACAGTACTAGAAGCAGGTTTTACTTAATTAATTTATTTCTCTTTACATCGTATCTGCACATCATTCTACAAAATTTACGAGAATGCTATGGAGGGCAAGAGAATGAGTCGTTGTATTACATTATTTACGATTTATTTTCGCTTCATATGTGTTTATGTAAAGAATTAATATGAAGGATGATCCGTGAATAGCGCTCCACCAGAAACTCAGCTGGGCGTATCTTATTGCGGGGACGGCTCTGTCTGCCGGTGTGGGCGTGAGGGTGGCAGGATGACGGAGTGGAATTGTAGCATTATTTATGGTCCACCCTGTACTCACCTACATATCTGGTATTATATGGTGTACTGTTATCCCATTCATGCCGAGGATGTTATTGGTAATTTATCCTTGCTACTTCCAGACTATTTCATTCGTCATAATAGTAGTAGATGTAGCCGAGAAGCTCATACGAAATGGGAACCCGGTGGACTGCGGGCTGAAGTTTCAACCAACGTCTCTTCAGAGGCAGGAAGGGGGGTGAGGGATGTTTGTATAGCCAGTCACAAGACCCTGACCACTCGAAGACATCCCTCTTCAACCTCTTAATTCAACGTAGGAGAGGCTTCGCAAACAGGAGGGGTTAGATGGAACCTTCATTAACCCCATCACTGCAAATCAGATCTCCCTTAAGCTGAATAAAATCGTCTGGTGGCTGCAAGAATGAAATATAAAATACAGGGAGGTCCATCAATAACGCTCCCCTTACACTCCACCAGGTAATTTCTTGTGTTTTGCTGGGAAGATTTAAGTAGCGTTATCAGTGTTTATCCCGCATCTTTTTTTTAACCTCCTACTCAAATTGCCACACCCAGACCCACATCAGCAGACTGAGCCGTCCTCGCAACACACTAGATACCCCCAAGTGAGTTTTTAGTGGAGTGAAATTTATGGACCACCTTGTATATCGTCAGATGGAAGGAGCTCCACGACTACCCAAGCTCCTGCCGGTGGTGTATTGGTTAGCACATCCAGGCCGCCAGTGGAAAACTTTGAGTTCTGTTTTCGGGGCCAGTCAGTCTCGAATAATGTTTGTTTCTTCCGCGTCCCTTTTCACCCACAGTACTTTCGGAAACCCAGATGTAACTTTGATTATGACTTGGTAAAAATTGAGTGTCTGCCTTGATGACTTTCGTGCTATCTGTAGGCATAAATCCCAAGACTTCTTTTTCTTCTGGTATTAATCACATCTCGGTATCCAACTCCTTTAAAGTTACAAGGGTCGACGCTCTATAATGTATTAGAAATTAAAGATTTGTTAACATTGTCAAGGGTATGCGGTATGATCTCTACACAGCTACAGTACACTGGCAAACATCTGTGCAAACTGCCATGGGGAATAATGGACATAGCAAGAACATAGGATACCAACATTTGTCTGTATATAGTCTGACGATTTACCCCAGTCTCTTTAATAGGCCTTAATAAAAAAAATTAAAAAAAGCTGCCTGGGGGTATTGGTCCAAGGAAACACTGTGCCAAGTGTGAAGCGAGCTGGTGAAGAAATAGAGGAATGGCACCAAACTGAAAAGTGTTTGGGATGGGAGAAGAAAGAAGGGTGAAACACCCTTTTCCTTAACGTATCACAGTTACAGAAAAAGACAGTACGACGGTTCTACATCCTTTCCATGATACTTTTAAGAGACCAGCATCATATTTAGTGTTAACATGTTATTACAACGCGGCAATCAGGATGGAAATATTGTAATTTTAGGTCAGACTAAAGTAAAATGAACATAGTACCCCTGCCTCAGTGATTTACTTTGCATACTACACCCATTTATTTTCTTGTATGTTATCTATGCGTTTCAGATATTGGCAAACACTTTATAAATGCCATATGAGAAAATTTACTTTCCATACAGTATGCAAAATAAATCTCTAAGAGAAAGGTGCTAGGGTACCTGTTTCACCAACGAGAATACAGGCCTGAGAGTGTTAAACAGGAGCAACGCGCCGTTGTTATGGATCTTTGTCTCCCCTTTTGCCTTGGCGTGGTGGCATCGATTTGACTGAGCGGTGGAGCTGCCCGGTTACACAAGCATCCCTAAACACCCTCCCTGGCCCCCGACTGGAGGACAGTGGGCTGCATATGACTGCACCTTGACCAGTCTGATGAGTCCGCCTTCAGAGCCCGGGGTTCCAGCAACAACAACAACAACTACAACAACAACTACTACTACTACTACTACTGCTATACTACTTCTACTACTACTACTACTACTACTACTACTACAGTTGCTACTACTACTACTACTACTGCTACAGCTACTACTATTACTACTACTACCACCACCATTACTACTACTACTGCTACTACCCTTTGACTATGATGAGGTACAATTTCAGCTTATTCTTACAACCTTCTGACGATTTACTAAAACTCGGAAAGATGGCCACCGTTGAGTAGGTTCATGGAGGCTACAGTAAATATCTCAAGCTGGAAAAGCCTCACCCACGATATATAAACATTAATGTCTGAAAAAACGAAAAACACGTCATTCCAGTGAAAGGGTTGAGTTTGAGTTTAATCCGACTGTGTTCGTTGGCACTGTTCTATTAGGCTTTGAAGATTTCGGAACACCTCATCCTTTGCTATATATTCTGCACATTGCATCTCAGTATCCTCTTGTATGCTATTGATGCAAGGTATGTCGACACTGAAATAACAGAAATAATTTACTGCACAGGAGAATTCTTGTTGTAGTATGCTCAGTAAACCGCTTAGAAAGGTGTGCTACAAAGCCTCCGATGTTATCTTGGTGGTGTCAAGCTCGGTTAAAAAATGGGAAAGTTTAGTACTAGAGATCCCACCAGCATCACCACCACCACCAGCACCTCCACCACCAGCACCACCACCACCATATTCGTAATGCAGTTTCTCTTGGTTCGAACTGAGTGAGAATATAATGCAATACTGCCCAGGGTTGCTGTGTGTGTGATTTTGCTCGATGGGTACTTACCGATTAATTCTGTCTACTTTAAGAGACCCTGGGCAACATACTCCTTTCACTTTAACTTGGCCCAGAGTCTTGTCCTTCTGAAGCTTTCATCACATAGCTCAGTGGCATAATATCTATGACCCTACCGTGGCTCTACATCCTTTCATAGCACTTCTTCATGACCAGCAACATACTGAAGTGTTAATCCACTGTTACTACTCAGCATTCAAGATAGAGAGATGGCATTTTTTAGCCACGTTAGAGTAAAAGGAGTATGTTGAGTCCAGGGCCGCACTGAAGGTTACATAGACTTCGTAGTTCCTGTACCTTAGCGACTTATTTAGTATAGTACGTCTTCACATTTGCTTCTGTATTATTTTTATCGTTTTTAAATGTCAATATTGTTTGGAGGAATAAGATACAAGAAAATAAGGAGCTGTCATATACAGAGTAAATCGCTAAGGAAGAGTTGTTACAGCATCTTCAAACATATTTAGAATAAGAACCTAAAAGCAACATGGGCTTGTCTACGATGGGGGAGTGGGGAGAGTTCCATTAAGTAAACACCCTTTGCAAAGAATGTTGAGTGGGAGAAGTGAGGAGGGAGTGAAAAAAAAAATATCGAAAAAGATATAATGATTTTAATGAATCCTTGAAAATCATGGCAATACTTAAAATGATATGTTAAAGAAGTATACTAGAAAAATATGCTTGTAATTGTATACTGTGTGAATTGAGATGAAAGAAGAGTGGTTACCGGACGATCTTCTCCCCTACATAAACAAATGAATACACAAATAAGTGGGTAAGTCCTTTAGCAAAACTCTGATCTCACCGATGTATAAGATAACATTACCAAACTTGACACCATGAAGACAAAGGCAATCCCCCCAGGCTTATGACGACAGTTTTTGAAGGACGTGATGGAGTCAGAACGTGGCTGGTTTCACACTAGGGTACCTGAAGTTACTCTGTTACGAAGCATGCAGGCTAATTAACCCTAACAGTCATAGGTATCCCAGGAATGGCCTTCAGAAATCTGTGGTTTGGCTTCACCTTCGCTCTTGCATTTGTTATAACAGGATCGCTAGAGGACAAGGAAGCACTGACACCACTCTCATCCTCCTTCTCCTTCTGCTGTGGGAATTGCGAGACTGTTTGCACCACCAGTGTTCACGCACCCGTCTCGTGTGTGTGTGTGTGTGTGTGTGTGTGTGTGTGTGTGTGTGTGTGTGTGTGTGTGTGTGTGTGTGTGTGTGTGTGTGTGTGCAGAGGGGTCTAATTCCAACCCCAAATCCCTTTAGCCACCCTTTTCACTTTTAACCCGTCGTGTGTCCCTTCACCACCCATTCAACCTGAGGACGTTGTATTTATTTCTGCCCTCCCTAATTAACCTACTCACTTTAAGAGAAGACAGATCGTAGTGAAGGAGTCAATGGAGCTTATATTTATCTGCTCGAATTCGAAACACTAAAGCTCAACAAAATTCTCTAAAAGTAGCAAAATAAAGCAAGAAATACATCATAAGGGTGACGGGGTTAATCTCTATAGGCTCCTTTGGCTCCATCAACTTACTATCAGGTCAGTATAAATGACTGAAGTTGGCGAATGGGGAATGAATAATCTAGGGAGAGCTTTGAACCCTTGTCAACTGTGGGCACCCACCATTGACTCACTCGATGCGTCCTACCTTCAGGTGACAGTACAGTACAGACTGAAAAGCCAGATGGTTTCTAAAGCCCAAGAAACCGTTCGGTTCGTCGGGTGGTAACCATTTAGCCGACAAATGAACACTAGGTGATTAAGTGGATCAGGGCTCTCCAAGCAGCTGTGGCACATAAGGGGTATATTGCTCACATAATACCACTCAGGGATGACCCACCCTTTCTTTAAATATCTGGACAGAGTAGCCTGGCCTTGGGTTCCTACGCTCCTCAAGGATTAATAAAGGATGAAACAAATTAACAGAATAGTAAAAAAATAATAATATACTCCATGTCCTCGGAATGTCATGAGAAACTGCTGAAAGTTATTGCTGGGCAAATTTGGAGAAGTAAATGCTGTATCACAATGGGTCTAATTATCAACGTTACGGAGCAACAGTGTCTGATGATCACAAAATGGTCTCCCTCATAATTCTCCCTAAGGCCATCAGCAACTGTGGCTTGGTAATTGAGATGGACCCTTGTAGTCAGCCAAAGACCGAGGTTGATCTGTAAAGTGAACCTGATGGAGTGCAGGCTGAAGTTGCTCCTCTCAGACAGGCCATCCTCTTCCTTTCGGGGGATAGGAATGTAGATGAGGGACGTTTGTATATCCAGGCAGCCACGCCGACCTGTTATATCAGTGCCACCACATGAAGACATCCCTCCCCAGCAGCAGGACCCTTGAAAATGCATCAATCACTCAAACCCAGCCTAAGAATCGCCCCCGTAATTTCCTCACACGCTTTTACCTGGCCAGCGTGTATTGAGTGGCAGTGTGTGGGCAGGAGGCAGTGGTAATATTAACAGATGGGTGGGTTGGATGGCAGGTCACCTTTATTGCTCCCTGCTACTACGCACTCACAATATTGCTCTCGCTCGCTGTGTGTGTGTGTGTGTGTGTGTGTGTGTGTGTGTGTGTGTGTGTGTGTGTGTGTGTGTGTGTGTGTGTGTGTGTGTGTGTGTGTGTGTGTGTGTGTGTGTGTGTGTGTGTGTGTGTGTGTGTATGTGTCTTTCTAAACACACACACACACACACACACACACAATATCTATCTATTAATCTGCTACTTCTCTTTCCACAACGCACCTTTCTTCCTCACATACTCCTCTACATTACCTCTACACCCTGATCTTGGTCTTCCTCCCCTCCTTCCACCCATCCCACTATCGTAAGCTTTTTCATTCTCGCGTCTCAGATGGCGTCTTTTGAATCTTTCTTGCCCCAGATAATTTGAGTAATATTAGGACTTTTACAGCAGGAGGGGTTTGATAGAGCCTTCGTTAACCCTGCCACTACTTACGGACTCATCTTAAGCTATACAAATCGTATGTCGTTAGCAAAGAATGTGTTAAATAATGCGTTATCGAATTGCTACTCAGTCACTCATGTCTGTTGTATCAAAGCTCATGAGCCAACTAAGCCCTGATATTTTATTTCATTCTAGATCTCTTCAGAATATCTAAATTTACTTAGCATAGAATTTCCAACTGGAGTGGACTGAGATTATGAACCCCTTCAGCACGAGGGGGCTTTTTTAAGTTAAATTAATCACCTGGTATCAGTAACAACAAACCAAAAAGAAAATTACCCATATTAAATGAGGTTAGACAATGGTGTAGGCACACTCCAAATATCTGATGAACATTTGTGGATGATATAGGATTACTAGGTTTCATTAACCTGCAGCCCACTTTGCGGAGTTCATTTAGCAGTGATGCAGAGGCCAGACATATTATTTTCGTCACATGTTTCAGTTTGTATAGCACGAACTGGGGCCTTGATTTCCCTCTCCCGTCCTCAGCTTTAATAATATGGCCGTCACTCTCCCTTCACTGCACACCATTCAACCTCCTAAGGGTGATTCTACTTTTACCTACATCATCCTCTGGACTTAATTCTGCAAGAACCATTTCCTCTGTTTATCCATCCGTCCACGTCACTCCACAGCCACATATATGACAGTCTTTTTTTTTTTTTTTCTTTCCAACAGTTCTTATTCTTGGTCTGAGTCTTTCAATCGTCCTTCACGTTTCAGTACTGTGTGTTATTGCTGGAATTATAATAATGTTATGCTTGCTTCCTTTACACCCACTCTTACATTCCAATTGCTTGTTGCTGCTTTCAACACACCCCCTACTGTACCTTCCTTCCTTGCTTCACTCTTCACTTCAGTACATCCATCGCACTGCTGTCTTTGTTCATGGCACTGTCTAAATACTGAACACCTTTACTATTTATTTCTCCTTGTGTCTCATTCATATACCATCAATTTGCCCTTGCCAACTGCATAATTTTAAAGCTACATCTTTCGCGCGCGCGCGCACACGCACACACGCACGCACACACACACACACACACACACACACACACACACACACACACACACACACACACACACACACACACACACACACACACACACACACACACACACATTAATAATTCTCTTTCAGTTTCCTGTAACTTCCACTCTTCATCTTCATTCACGTTCCGTCATCTGAAAACAAAAACGCAGACGGTTCCCACTCATTAACTCCCTTTTTATTTCTGAGCCACTTTCCTACCAGGTGTCCTTGCTTTCACCTTTCATTGCTCCATCCATTAGCAGTTTGAGCAGTCACGGTGACGTAACGCAACCCTGAACAAATCCAACATTAAGCTGAACCTTTCACTAAACCTTCCCTCCACTCCCATACCAAGCTTCTGCTACATGACGCACGCTCTGAAAGGCCTAAGTAACTTACCTTGTACCCCCATAGACCTTACACAGTGCTTGCTTATTTACTCCATGACATGCATTCTCTAGATTCATAACTGCAACAAATAATCCTCAGTCTAGTTTAAGAAACCTCCTTGTCAGACTTCGTGCAGTTATCTGATCAATACATGCTCTGCTCTAGCCGATGCCAGTCTTTTCTCCATACATCGCCTATGCTATAACTGTCTTCATTCTCTTGGTAAATATTCCACCATACAGCTTTGCTACAACACTCAACAAGCAAATACCCTCATGGCTTCCACAGTCTCCCATCTAACTAATTCCATTACACATAATTAATTTTCCTTCCACTCCTCAGGCACTCTTGTATCCTACCTAAACTATCCAGCCTGTAGGCTTTCGTACCTCTACTGGTCTACCTTGCTAAGAACGTGTGGCCGTATTCCTTTCTTAACTACTCCTTAACAAATTTTACTCTTCTCTACTACCGATATCTGCCTCGCCAACTTCCATACTGCATTATCGTGTTTTTCTCTTTGTATCTTCCCTCCTCACAACGGCGTATCACTGCTCACACCATCCATCCTGCTGTCGTTCCTGTCATGAGTTTTTCAGTGTTAAACAATTCCCCTCTTTCCATCCCCCGTTCTATCATCATTTTCTCTCCCTGCTTTAAACCGTTCTCGAATCTGATATCAGATTATTCCGTTCGCTCACCGAATTCAGTACTGCTTGAATTGTTTCCTCCATCTCACCAGCATCTCACTTCTTTCTACAAACTCCCTTCCAACTATTCCCCTTCGCTCTTCTGCTGCTTTCCCTTCCATTTATAACTTTCTCCTAACATCTTTTTAAAACTGCTTCCTCATGTCTCGTCCTCTTTTGCCTATCTGCTTTCACAAGCTCCTCATTTACCTTCTCATTTTGCTTTACCTCTTTTGCTTGTGGCGGTAATTTCTCGTGTGTTGCAGGTACGGCTCGGTGTTTTCAATTTTTCCTCGCCTTTATATGTGCATTTCCTACTCCCGCTGGCACACCCACACCCACACCAGCACTCTGAGCCGTCACCGCAACGCGTAAGATACCACTAAGTGAGTTTCTAATGGAGCGCTATTCACGGACCACCCTATATAACCCCGGACGTATAAGAAACATTTTTGTATACTGTACTCCGTTCACTTTGACTAGACGTAAACTTACCATCTTTTCCTCGTGGATGATAAGTTGCCATAAGAGTTTAGAATATGGTGCTGGTCACGATGAGGTGCTGTGGAAAGGGTGTAGAGCCGTAGCATTGTCATATTCTGCCCTTGAGCTACGGGAAGGAGGCTGCAAAAGGACGAAAATCTCGGCCATGTTAAAGTGAATGAACTACACAATACATGCCTTCATTCTTTTGGTAATATTCCACCACAAAATTTTCCTACCACACTCAACAAACGAATACCTCATGGCTTCCAGTCCCCCATCTCATATCTTCCTTCCACTCCTCCAGCACTTTTTTGTATCCTACCTAAACCTTCCAGTTCGTAGGCTTTTGTACCTCTGCTGGCCTACCCTGTGGCTAAATATATCCATCCCTAGTCCCGCATTCCACTGCATTGCGGGTTTCAGCACTATCCATCAAAGTCAGACCCCTAACCCATCCACTCCCATGACGTACTCGTTATTAAAGTTAAATCTAGTCGATTTTCTTCAGCCTTAGAGAGACATATAAAGCTGATGGAATTAGATATAGCCACCATTAACCCTCTTATTTCTAGAGGTCCATTTACTCTGAATATAATCGTCTTGTGGTGACAAGACTAAAAATGAAAATATATTATTGGAGTGTACCGATCAGTTTCATTTACTTCAGTTTCTTGTTATTATTATTATTATTATTATTATTATTATTATTATTATTATTATTATTATTACTATTATTACTATTATTATTATTGATGACGATGATGTTTATTGCTACTATGATGATGATGATGATGATGATGTTTATTGCTATGATGATGATGATGATGATGTTTTTTGCTGCTATGATGATGATAATAATAATAATAATATAATAATAATAATAATAATAATTATTATTATTATGATGATGATGATTATTATTATTAGTAGTAGTAGTATTAGTAGTAATAATAATAGTAGTAGTAGTAGTAGTATCATCATTATTATTATTATCATTATTGCTGTCATTTTGGTGATGATGATGATGATGATTACTAGTATATTATCATTATTGTTGTCATTTTGGTGATGATGATGATGATGATTACTAGTATTATTATTATTACTTTAACAATAACCCATATAACCCTTTTCGTTCATAATCTCTTGCCTCAGATTTAACCCTTTCACCGCGATGACACTGCTTCACTGATGCTCTCTGTAGACCCTGTGATTCACCACGGGAAGAGCATTATTAACTGGTGAAGGTAGCTAGAGCCTTCAGTAGCCCATCATCTGCAAGAGAGCTTTCCTTAAGTGCATGGAGATGTCTGGAAATGGCAAGAGGAACTAAAAGCTTATGTCACTGGCTTCAAATCAAGGAGCTCTGGTGTTGGTGGATCCGTCTCTGCCCCCGTCTTGTCCTCATCCTGCCCGCTATAGTTCTTTCACCTTAACTTGGCACAGATTTTCGTTCTTTAAATCTTATTTCCAGTTGATCAGCGGTGGAAAAAAGACAGTACTATGGTCTACATCACTTCATTGTGATTAGCATCATATTTGAGTGATACGCCATTGTTATAAATCAGTATTCAAGATGGAGATGATAATTTCAGGCCAAGTAAATCGAGTATAAAAAGAGTCTTTTCAACAGTTCTTTTTAGCATTATTTAATTTTCTGTCTATTCAGTAATGCTTTGTCGCTCTATATATAAATGTAGCATTTAATTTACGGTTATCTTCGGGTTAAGTATTCTAAAAACTACGATAATTATTTTTCTTACACAGCGCTCCTGAGTAAAATGTGAATTTCCGCCTGAGAATAATCGACACCAGCGCCTTCAGAAATGACTGATATAAATTCGTCAAAAATTAGAACTAAGCCATGGTAAAGAAAAATCATGTTTTCGTAAAATGTCAAAAATGGGGAGAGGGAGGGGGAGGCCAAGGATGAGATGCAGGGATGGAGTGGAGAGGTATATGAGAGAGGGGGGTGTGAGCTAGGAGCAGGGCAGTGAAATGGCAGGGGACAAGGCGACATGGAGGCGATTTGTTTGTGGCCACCCCTTACGGGATTAACGTGTCTGGCAATAGTTACATAGATAGACAATTCCATTAACGTTTCATCCGAATAAAATTAAAGTTTCTGGTACTAAGAGATACGGAAGTTGATGAGTATTCTGTTAGTGGTTTGCGGATTTCCAAGACGACTTTCAGTTCATGGACAGCTGGCATAAAAAGAAAAAGAAAAAAAAGAAAAAAAATGAGGGGAAGGGGGAAGTTGGCTGTATATTGGCATGGCGGTCGCGAGAATCAGTGACGGAATCCTTTACTCAGAAATTTCGAGCGAGGACGAAGGTTTGTGTTGGTGCGGGTCTCGTCACTGCCTGTGCGTGCAGCTGACAATTTTCCCCAACGATCAATAGGAGAGCACCGCCAGTGTCTCGTGACTGGGAAAGAAATCCACCCCTACCATCCACTCGCCCGATGTAGTGCTAGCTTCAGGAGACTGCATCAAGTTACAAGCTAAATAATTTCCTGTAAACCAACGTACCATATATTACGTTGGGTGGTAACCATACAGACGACAACTAAAGCCTGGTGGTCTAGTTTATTCAGACGCTTCAAACGGATCTGGGTATTTAATTTTTTGGTATATTATTTCTGCCATCAGTCGACTATATACTGCTTTGGAGAGACGTATAGCAGAAGGAGGAGGAGGAGGAGATAGTGAAGGGATGAGTGAGGCTGGTCACTCTCATCTTAAATGTCTGGACCAACTTGCCTAACCCCGGGCTCCTACGCACCTCATGGGTCAACATAGGACTAGATGATGGATGGATGGATAATCATCATCATCATCATCATCATCATCATCATCATTATCACCATCATCAAATTCATCATCATCTAAATCTGTGTTGCCCCATGAGAAGCAGAGGAAGCCAGGGCTAGGCAAGTTGGTCCTGACATTTAAGATGAGAGTGACCAACCTCACTCATCCCTGAGTGGCATTACGTGAGCAATACACCCCAAGCACCCCTTGGATATAAACCTACACTGGTTCAATCCGACTGGAGCACCTTAATTACCCACTAAACCACCAGGCGGCATAATTTGGTTATATGGTTACCACCCAGCGTATTAAATGGTTTCCTGGTGTGCAGGAAACCATTTGGCTTTTCATTCAGTGTAGAGTCACCCACAGGCAGAAGGAAGACGAAAGACTGAAGGAAAGAAAGACAGAAGAGGGAATGTAGTCACCCGTACGCGGATGGAAGAGGAAAGAATGGAGGAAAGAAAGTTACAGAACAGGAAGGAAGGAAATGAGGAAAGGGCAGACACTCAAAGTAACACTGCATCGAGTGAATGGATGGTGAGCGTCCCCACCTATAATACTACTACTAATAATAATAATGACAATAACAATAATAATAATAACCAAACCATACGTGCCCCCTACGTATCAACAAGTGGGTTGGTGGAGGATTAGTGCACCCCCCAAAAAAAAAAATAATAATAACTCAAAGTCAAATGGCCACCCCTTACGGGATTATGGCGTCTGATAATAATAATAATAATAATAATAATAATAATACATATACATATACATATAAGCATCACTGAAGATATGATGGTGTAATATGGCACACAAATCGCTGTGCTACTTAGCGTGGCATAACGAGAATATGACCCAAAGTGGGGTTGTGGCGCCGCTGTGTGGTGTGCCTGTCCCTTTTCATTCCATCTGACGAGTCCTCAATATTCTACCACCAAGAAGTACAGAGTTTGTTATACGGATGCCTACAACTAAGGAAATTATTCTATGAGTTAACGAAGAAAAGCAGCAAGGCATGGGCGATCAGAGGGTAGTAGCAGTGCTGGGACAATACTGTGGACTGTCCATTGTAGAACGTCAGTCGTCGTATACAGGTGCTTTAAGAATGCTGTTAAGGGGACGTGAGGCTGTACCACTGATTAACGTGCAACTCATACTCAATCATAATGTCTTACTTTGGTGATGGAGAGGTGTCCCTTCATGTGGTGGCACTGATATAACTTGTCGGCTCAACTGTCTGGCTATACAAATGTTCCTCATTTACCACCCTATCCTCCAAAAGGATTGTCGGAGATTAGCTACTTCGGCCTACGGTTCACAGGGTTCACGTTACAGATGAACCTGAAGTTACCGCAACAACTACTGCTATCAAGACTTATTTTAACTGAAAGGCAATTTTATCCAGCTTAACAGAGTATCCTAATAGGGAAGAGATGATGGAAGCAATTTCTAGCCACTGCAGTCATTAAGCCTCTCCTAGCTGAATAAAATCATCTGGAAAAAGTAAGCATAAAAAATAAAATGCCATACAGTTTATTTACTTACTTTGATGTAGCTCAGAAATGCGCTGCTGGGTGAGTAGGGACGAAGGGTAAAGAAATCTCCGCTCACAGCCAGACCCACCTGAGGAACTGCACTGTAGGTCTTCCATTTGCGAGCAGGATGTTCTACCAAGGTACCACCGGCTACTTCCTGTATACCTAGGTGTGGACAGAGAGGGGGAGGGGAGATAGGAAGGATAGGGGAGAAGGAGGGAATGAGGGAGGGAAGCAGCGGTATTAAAGTGTAGTACAATGGAGAGGGAGGGTGGGCAGGAGGGAAGCAGTGTGTGTGGGGGGGAAGGGGGAAGTGGTAGGGTACCATGGGCATTTCTCTCTTCCCCTCTCTGTCTGTCTGTCTGTCTGTCACACACACACACACACACACACACACACACACACACACACACACACACACACACACACACACACACCGTTCATCATCCTCGTTGCAATGAGTTGTTTAAGCGACTGCTGTCCTTCGCCCTGCAGTGGACTGACTTGAAATGTTGATGATGATGAAAATATTTGACCTGTTATATATCAAAGAGGATGTTGTTGTCTGCTACCATGTTGATGCTTCTTGTACTGAATGATATTGTCAGGACTTACCGGTATATATACATTTAATATATGTAAAAATAAATAAATAAATAAATCTATCTATCTATCTATCTATCTATCTATATCTATCTATCTTTCTATCTATCTATCTACATACTGTATGTATATATATATATATATATATATATATATATATATATATATATATATATATATAAAGAAAATAATAAAACAATCACAATATATTGATAATAAAAAATTAGACAGCACCATTAAACACATGCTGGAGAACGAAGCCTTCACGTAGTGGTACCAATATAACTGTGGCTCCGCTGCCCGGTTACACTGACGTTCTAAGACAGGAGATGGGTAGCTTCAGTCTGCAGTCCACTGGGTTCACGTCCAGATGCTCCTGGAGTCACAGCAGCAACAACAGGCCCTTATACCCAGATGACGCACTTCTTTTCATTTTCACCGTTTACACGCTGTTTTCTTTCAGTCAAGGTCACACTCAGCTTTCGAAGGGATTAATGAAGGCTACATCTGACCCCCCCCCCCCCCGCTCCCCTCCCCAGTTCGAAGTCTCTTCTAAGCTTAACAATAACAAGAATAGCCACAAGTTAAGCGCACTCAGAGAGGGCATACCTCTGTCGACGTCTATACCAGAGAACCCAGACCATCCCAAAAATTTAATCAACTCTTTCGTGGTCCATGACTCACATATCCACAATATTTTATTAAAATCCATCAATGACTTTTTGAGATATCTTGCGGACAAACAAATAAACAGACAAACATGGGTGAATTATATCCTCCTCCAACGTCACTGGCGGAGGTCAGTACGTCGCAGGACTGGAGAGGTTAAGCGATTCAAGCATGTTATTTTTACTACAGATGATTTCGTTCATCTTGAAGGACCTCCAGTGGTGAGGAGGCTAATGGACGCTTATCTAACCCCTTCAGTTCGAAAAATCTATCCTGTGGTGAATAAAACCGTCTAGAGAGAGCACGAAAAGAATACAAACTCGAATTACTTTCTCTGCTGGCACTACTATGATCTTCGAATGCTGTTGTTGTTGTTGCTGCTGGTGTTTTTGTTGTTGTTCTTGTTGTTGTTCCTTCTGCAAACGAAACTGGAAGGTATGTATTCAGTCCTGTTTGTCCGTCTGTTTGTTTGTTTGTTTGACTGTCCACAAGATCTCAAGTATTATCGATGGTTTTTAGCGGTATTTTCGTGGGACAAGGACGAGTTGATTACATCTTGATGGTGATCTGAATTGTCTGATATAGGTGCTGACGGAGGTATGCCCCCTCTGAGTTAACTGTTTCTTCCTTTAGTTCAGTCATTTTGACTAGGTGAGACGAGTAAGGCTGGTCACTCTCATCTTAAATGTCAGGACCAACTGCCTAGCCCCGGTTCCTACGCTCCTCATAGGGCAATGTAGGATTGGATGATGGATGGATGGAGATTTTCCCCGTTTTGCATCTTATTTCCCGCAGGTCAGAAGCAGAGTGAGACAATACTACCGCTCAACATCATTTCCATAGAACTTCTTCGTGACTCGCATGGCATTCTAGTGTTCAAGAGGGATTGATGACAGTTTTAAGCTCAGTTAAGGCGAATAGCGTATATAAACAGATGATTTTATTCAGCTTAGAGACTTTACGAGCTTGGGGGCATTGGCTATTACCTTCATTTACTCCTAAACTGAAAAAAATAAAATCATCTTTAATTACGTGAATATACCAGAGAGAGAGAGAGAGAGAGAGATAAGGTGTGTGTGTGTGTGTGTGTGTGTGTGTGTCTTGATATCTTCACCTGTATAACTACCAAGCGCTTCACAATGGTGCTGGAGATGGGCGCCTTCACGTGGTGGTACCAGTATAGTTAAGTGACTCCACTGTCCGGTTATGCAAACATCCCTCAACACCTTCCCTGTCTCCCTGAAGGACGGTGGTGGACTAAGGCAAAAGGGGTAACTTCATCCTGCAGTTCACCGGGTTCACGATCAGATGAGCCTGGGGTCACAACAAGAGCATGATATGGTTGGCTTGTCCTGCACGAAATTTTTAATCTGTTCACTTTTACTTGGCCCAGAATTTCATCCTTTTTTTTAGCTAATTTCACGTGGCTCAGTGACACAACGACAATGTCATGGCTCAACATTCTTTTCGTAGCACTTCTTCATGACTATCATCATATTCTAATCCTAGCCTATCGTTAAAACTCAGCATTCAAGACGTCAAGATGGCAACTGAAGACCAAGTTAAAGTGAAATCAGTATATGTAGTGGAACTTGGAAACTTGAGTCATATGATGTAGCCACTCTTGGTTTACTCTTGCTACCTACAGGCGATTGTATTCACCTTAGTGTACGTCCACACCACATGCTTGCTGGAACAGGCGGGAGTTTTGCATCACTGCGGCATATCAATTCGTTCGCAATAAGTTGGCCTATTACAGTTTTATTTCACGCAGCTCAGTGGCAGAAAAGGCAATACTACGGCTCTGCATCCCTTCCATTTCACTTCTTCGTGACTATCATTTTCTTTTGTAAATCTCTTACCAAAACTATTTAGGACAGAGAAGTGGTAATATTAGGCCAAGTTAAAGTGAAAAGAATATACAGTAGGGACCTACTGAACGCGGGCGGGTGCGGACGAGAACTTCCATGGGTTACAGTGGTGTAAAGTCGCAGACCGCACCAGCAAGCATCTGGTGTGGACGTTTCCTAAGTGGGGAGCTTCTGGGTTGAAGGGTTCGATGAATGCTAAATCTTACTCTCTTGATGGAAGTTTCTCTTCTTAGCTGAATAAAATCGTCTGGAGGTAGCAAGAGTGAAATAATGTCATGGAATTGAAGAGGTCATTGAGGTTAATGCAGGTCATTTTCGCCTCCTGTATTATATTAGTGTAGTCGGTTTATTTTCATCTAACGGAACTGGTACACTCCCACTGCTTGAAAACAAAGTCGTAGCTGCATGAAATTCGATAACCCTTTGTTACGAGTTAAGAATGAATTTCCATTGTTAATAGTTACACCGACCCGTCTGACTACACAAGCGCTGGAAGGAGTTTGGAATCTTCGTCAGCCTAGAATAAACGCGCTGTGGTCGTCTGGCATCTACTGTTTTTATTTTAACTTGACCCACATTATCGTCCTTCTGCAGATTATTTCACGTACTTTAGCTCGGTGGCAGAAAAAGACAGTGTTATAACCCCACATCCCACTGATCTTCTTTGTGACCAGCATCAATGCTACAGCCCTCTTCATCTCATCTCTTTCTGCCTGGCATTAAATTCTAGTGTTACTCTATCGTTACAACTCAACATTCAGGATGGAGAGATGACAATTTTAGGCCAAGTTAAAGTACAGGCAACATTGTCGTAATATTCCACTCAAAGGTCCGTATCATCAAAAATAAGATCACAAGGGGAGGGAACGTTTAATTCTTGACAGGACACTCGTGGAACACCCATAGTTACTAAATATGTTTAGTCTGCATCCCATATTACAGAATGTAGTCAGCAACAGTACAGACAGGACAGACAAGAGACTCACCTGGTGATACCTTACGTGTTGCGGGGACGACCTATTCTGTAACTGTGGGCGTTGATGTGTTAGAAGGATATGAATAAATGATGCACGATAGGCGCTGATAACTCTGAGCCGTTCCCGCAACACACGAGAGATCAGCCACTGGAGAGGAAGAGGAGCGTTATAATTATATAGGCCATCATGTATTCTATCACCGTCTCATGCTCCACAAATTTTCGTTACAAAGACTGAGGTTCGTCTTCCATTTTGCCATTTCGTGTTTAGTGATACAACACCGAGCCTCTCCAAGTAGACAACGTATCTATGTTAAATCTTATATCTCCTGTTGTCTCTAAACTTCTTGGACTAGACAACTTACCATCTTCCGTTAACTATTGTATCTTGTTTTATTTTTACCTTCTTTTCATTAATCAATTTGTGTACAGTATGGTAGTATTAGTGATAGTTGTAGTGTTAGTAACAGTCGAGATAGTTGTAGTGGTAGAAGTAGTAGTGATAATAGTAGTGGATGCAATTTAGTATTAGTGGTAGCAGTAGTAATAGTAGCTGCTATAGCCCCAGGATCATCTGAGGTGAAGTGCAGGCGGAAATTGCCCTCCCGCTGCAGCTCTCCATCCTCCTTTCGGGGGCTAGAGTCACTGTGGGACGTTCAGATAACAAGGGAACTCCATCACCCAGTTATCTCAGTGCCACCATATGAAGGCGTCCCTCTCCAGCACCAATCATAGAATTTACTGTACAGGGGCGTACCTAGAGATCTGGGGACCCGGGGGGCTAGGTTCTTTGTGGGGCCCCACAAAGAACCTAGCCCCCCTCATTCTCAAAACTTATCTAATATCTCAGCCGAGATTGTCGGGATGATAAATATATATATTTTTAAATATTAATAAAAAAGCTTGTAAATTTTTAAGTTTTTTTTGGGCCCCCTCTCCATTGGGGGCTCGGGGGGCAGTTTCAAACAGCCCCCCCGCCCCCCTTCAGGTACGCCATTGTTACTGTAATTATTTGTTTTTCTTCGTTCAAGTATTTTTAAAACACACAAGGGCCCCTATTCTCTTTGGGTGAAGAGGTTCCCTGGGATCACTTCTATAGCGATTTACTTTTGTCTTCCTATGCAGGGTATGACGACGTTAGGATATATATAACATGGAATTAGCGAGTAAAGTGTGAAAAACCAAACAATTCGCTTAGGAAAGGGTGTTAGAGAGCTTCCTTAACCGACAAGAATACGGCCCCAGGCATCTGGTAAATAAAACACAGTTGTAAGGCCATTATTTATTGACCACAATATGTATAACTATCCAAGGAAGACTAGTTAGCTATCCAGACATGTAGATTCAAAAGGTATATAATTCCATGTTCAAAAATAACACTATCAAATCTTTTTTTTTTTCTGAATTTGTTCTGAAGTACACTTATGGAATATATCAATTTCAGCAAATGCATCTGTATGATTAACCTTCCATGCAACTGCATTACTTGCAAGTTATCTTACAATACAGTAAAGAAGTGGCTTCATAAGGGACCTGCCACAACCGGGAGTGTGTGTGGCAGTCAGCCGGAGCTCCCTCACCCATCCATCTTGGCTCACTCTTCCTGTGTATATTTCATCCACCTTAACTTGGCAATTTTCATCCTTTTGAAGCTTACTTTATGTGGTCACTGTCTGATTATAACAGTATTGCAGCTTGCCAATACATCCTTTCTGTGCTACATTTTCGTGACTGACATCGTATTCTAATGTTACATCTCAGAATTCAGGATGCCATGTGAAAGTGGATAAAGTATATACAGTGACATTTCCTGCCAGAAGGTAATATCGTTCCTAGAGTCATATATTTCAACTCTTTACATTTAGCTAAGTGTGAAAAACAGTGCAATTATATAATGTTGTCTTGGCTGATTAGTTCCAGTATATAAATTTTTGAGTTACACTAAAGCTGTAACTATTTTGTCTTACATTTAAAAATATTGCTACTTGTTTGCAAGGATATATTCAGACGCTGTACTAGTAGGGTGATGGGCAAGGTGTTTACTGCAGATGGGTGAGGCGGCTGTGAAGGTCGATAAGAAAGCGGGTGGGAGTGTCAGTAGCAATGTGTGTGGGTGAGTCGTGTGTGTAGGTGGGTGGTGTGTATTGTTGGGTGAGGGTGTGTTTACAGCAAGTGGGTGAGGGCGTACACAGGTGGATGAGGGAGTGTGTAGTGGATAAGAATTTGTGTGTGTGTGTGTGTGTGTGTGTGTGTGTGTGTGTGTGTGTGTGTGTGTGTGTGTGTGTGTGTAATTAGTGAGGATGTTTGCAGGTGGGTGAAGATGTATACAGTAATAGTGCTGTTGCGTGAATGTGGGTAAGGCTTTGAGTAGGCGATTGACGATGTGTGTGTAATGAAGAAGGGTGTGCGTAGGTGAGTATGGACGTGTGTAAGTACATGAGGGTGTGTGTACTGCAGTTAGTGTGTGTGCAGGTGGGTGTGGGTGCTGCCAACACACCGGGTGGCACCGTCCCTGGCCGAAGCTGTTGCATTGTGGAGCATATCACAGAAAAATTCTCATTTGTCTTACACGAGGGGAAAATACTGCTTCCTATATCATAACCGGCGCTGAAGAAATGCATAATGATGAAGGCAATTTAGTATCTACAGACAAAATACATTGAGACAGAGTTAGAAAATACATACGGTAATAATTGAACCTACAGTGGATAATGATTCTCACAACCTTGGAGAAAATAATCATAAAGGAAACAGAAACGACAGACTTCCATCAGTCAGGATTCACGGACATATTTACGATCAGTTCCTCTCTCGTAACTTTGATATGGATTTGCAGGAAAAAGATGAAAGGTTGCTTTTCTTCCCTCATTCCATATCTTTCTATTGAAAAAAAAAAGAAAGAAAAAAAAAAAAGATACAGGGTGTTTTTGCAGGAACAACAGAGATGAGGGGATTCTACAGTAGTCTTTTAGTCCTTCTTGCAAGTCGGAATGTGACTTACGACTGGGAATCGATCGCAAATATGTATGAGAATCCAACCACAAACTGTCTCACTCTCTGTTCCTGATCCCGAGCTATGGTGCAAATGAACTTCCAATTACCACATTACTTCACAGCTTAACCCCTTCATCCCGAGGACCTTCTTTTAAATTCCATTCTTGCTATCTGCTGACAGTTGTGCTATCAGACTTTTCATGCCAGAGGAGTTAAATATGACCATTAGCCCCTTCACCACCAGACTTCTTCCCCATACTGGAAAAAAATATTCTGTCAACAGGAAGAATTTATAAGTCCTCAGGCTGAAAGGAGTTTAGTAAAATGGTTGAATACTTTTGTCAAGGCCAACAGAACTGCATACACAATCACTCATTGGAATGCTAAGAAATACACATGTTCCTTAACTAGACATATATATGTAACAGTGAAACAGTGTGAAACAAGAGCAGCATTTCATGAGGAACATGAGCAGCTTGAAACACGAGCAGCAACTAACCCATATATAAGTCTACATCTATTAGGAAAGCATAGCTCAGAGGCAAGTTAAACAATGTAATCCATTGGCCTTTATGTTAAAGTATATCTAACGCCACGGTGAACATAACCATTCACAATAGAGCTCAGTAGAACAAAGTAGTGATGCAGTAATACAAGGTTCCGCACGCGTTTCCGCAAGTCATGATACAAACCTCTCTTATTATTCTTGACAACAGACCTTTTGATATTTTATAAAGCTCAGATTTCAACAACAGTGGCAAATGATCACTAATATTTTTGGATAAGATTTCGCATAACAGGCAAGAATTGAGTAAAACGAAGCTTCATGTGTAGGCTGCTAACAATTAATAAGGGTGTTTTAACGCTGCTCATATACCGGTAGTTATTCAGCTGTCTTTGAGCTCCAGCAGTGAAATATTTTATAAAAATGAAACAAAACCATTCCGTAATTTCAGACCATGAGGGCGTATCTAAGATCTACTGTAACTAAGGAGTATTCGTCGTGTACAAAAACTAAGATATCTGAAAAGACAGTGATAATTGTGCTAGTAATCATAATCTTGGCTCAGTATTGTGAAGGGTTATGGTATAGAAGGGTAGGTCCGGCCACCCAGCTTCTGTAGTTTCTACACTCGGTTATTATTGCATGTTACTTCCCTTGTTTAACGAAGGAGTATATACGAACAAGGGCATATCATTGTTCCACACTTATAAATATGAACAGACATTTGAGAGTAACAACGACAGGGTTTCATCTATAAGGAAGGGTGGGGGTGTGAGATGGGGAAAGAAGTTCTTTCCCCAAGTAGCAAACTTCTGGTTGAATATCTTGTCATTACACTACACGGTAGAGCATGCTACCGTGGTGTCACTGCGAACTCAACTGAAATTGCACAGGAAAGATATGAAGTTTTGAACTGCAACCTAACCCTTTGGCTGTGGTGGGTCTCTATCAACTGAGTAAAACTGTACGACGAGAGCCGAGGACAAAAAATCCCCAGTGATACAGATAACTCATGTTTCCTGGGCTATGTTTCTCCCAAGCGTAGCAGGCCTATTATCGTGCTGCTCCTGGAGGGCTTCAATGCGAAGTAGGTAATTAGCAGCCAAAGGGCTAATGTACCGCCCCCCACGCCTGACTATGCATGATGAAACCCTGAACGAACATCATCGAACCGTCCCTAAAGCTTGAACACGTAACGTGACCGGCAACACACTTTATACACAAACAAAGTTATATTCAGCATAATAAAGGTTATATAGGTAGGTAAATATGCTGGCTTAATGCTACAGACAGCCCAACAATACTATAAGTATTACTTGTGGGCGACACCATATTTCTGCGGTATTATGTGAGTGGCAAAGGAGACATCTTGGGGCCTCATCCTTATTGATTTATTTTGCATACTACACTTTAAGTTCACTTGTATGCTCTTTATATCGTCTGTCAAAGTAGTTTACATCAACAGCATACAAAGGGACAGTGAGATGGAATTAGCATAATGTCACCAAAGAGAAGTGTTACGAATCTCTGAAGCCAAGTACTAATACGACCCTTTGTGCCACAGTCGTCATATCTGGATTATATATCTAGTCAAGAGTCCTGGATTCTGTGTGACAACCTACTTGGTAATTCTGAAATCTGTATACCAGACTGGAATCTAATCATGAGAACTAAAGCTCGTAAAATATAATGATCCACTCTTCAGGCAAACCTCTTGATTACATCGGTTAATAAAGTACAATTAAACATGTCAAGCTTGTCTGCAAACAGGAACTATAACTCAGAAAAGTCAATCAATGCTACTGGTAAAAAAAGAAAAAAAAAGAAAAAGAAAATCCCCGTGAATGTGAGGAGCCATATTCTTATGAGCTTGTTAACACCTCTTCATTAACGATTTGTTTCGCCTGTTACAACTCAATATTCTCCTGTGGGTTAGTTATACCGGTACATCTTAATATCGTCACTGACTATACAAATAACATTCAAGACATTCCTGTGGGCCTGTTACACGTATCACCACTGCATTAATAACAGGAAATCATTAACGTACCAGGGGCCAGATCCACAAACACACATCGTCTTCCCGTCCGCATAACAGTGATCTATTTGCCCTGCAAGAACAAGGAAAGGCGTGCAGAAACTCCCCATGTCCCTTGCTTTTCCTGGAATTCAAAATCCTGAGTTACGTGAGGGAATTGCTCGTGTGTTTGTGAATCCCGGTCCGATAAACTGACAAGGATGATGTGTTACTTGTTCCCTTAGCCGACAAGAGTACCAGCCGAACTGCAAAACCACAACCCAGGCCACACTAGAGGCCATGATGAATGCAAACGGTCCTGCAGTCACAGAGCTAGCTCCTTCAGTCCGATGACGGTCTTATTTCATATCTGCTATTTATTCACGAGTTTATTCAGCTCTGGGGAGAATTTTCAAAATGCTGGGGTTATACAAGGCCTTCATTAACCCTCCCATAACAATGAATCTTCCCTTTTTTAAAATAAAATTCGATGCAAGAACAAAAAGAACGTCATCCCTCTTATATATGTGATCTGTTCTGGCAGGAAGGACAGGGAAGTTCAGAATCTCATGTTTCTTGTTCTTCCTGCAGAAATATGTTTTAGTCACGAGAAAAGTATCATCCTAAGTTTATTTGGTATGTAGGATGGACAAGGATGGGAAAATGTACGATATTCCCTTCTCTCCAGTTTTTCTTGGCAATAAAAAAAAAATCATGACAGTACTGATCGCAGGTTCGTGAATCCTGCCCAAAAGGATATACTTTGCTTTTAAACTGTTCTAAGAATGACTAGAATAAATGAAGGAGGCATAACAAAGTTATGATACTGAGTGCCATGGGGTGACCAGTGTGGCAATGTCATCTTGTGGTTAAGAGAAAGCAGACCTGAATAATACATTCGCTGTTTACATAACCATCATGCCTGAGTTCATGACTTAGGCAAATATGTATCGTCACACAAGTACAGCTACATTGCTATATTTCATGCTGTGCAGTTAGACCACTAACAAAAATTATTACATTAGAGGTCTGATGAAGTGAGCTGCACAGGCGCATGTTAATATGTTGTATCTTTACATCACTGTGATTTAAACGACCATATGCCTTATGTTTCGAGCTTTAGTGTATATATTTAAGATAATGCACAGCCATGTAAAAAATTATAGCTTTTTAACCTATGAGAATTTAGGAATCATTCAAAAAATAAATTATCAATACTAAAAAAATAAATACACAGTGCAAACATCACTAGCTAATAATAGTGTCCAAACTACCGGCAAATTACCAGTGATAAACAGAAGGAATTGCACGCCTTCTATCATTATCTGCAAAAACATTAGTATCCTATTAATATAAATCCTACCTTCTTATTTGATTAATGAATATAAGCAAATTTGGTACCGTAAATACTTATATTCCGTCAACCATTGTCGTATATCCTCACTTAGTGAAAGAATACACTACCAAATAAATGCTGGAGTTTGTTATTCGGTAGGTGATGCAGTGTAGCGTGAGAGGCGTTGGGGTGTTTACTTTGTCTTGCTGGAAGGTGGCGTGTAACTTCCGTCGCCTGTTCTGTTCACCCGCTTTTCAATCATTTCCGGGCTGACTGTCCTTAGGTCGTATGCCAAGCCCAGTTTACTGCAGAAGTCGATGGCTAGGCTGGTGATGTTATAGTTTGCCAGGCCTCCCAGTTCTGCCGTGCGGTAGTCCCAGGGAAAGACGTGGTGGTAATTATGCCAGCCTTCTCCTAGCGCCAGGTATGCCACCACGGGGTTCTGTGACGGGTAGATGCTCTTGTCGTAAGGCTTGCTGCCTACCCAGTGCGCTAGGGAGTTGACAAACCAAGTGACGTGCAGGACGATGGTGTAGCGAAGGAAACCGGGAACCATGAGGGCGTTAACGAAGTGTTCCTGCCACCACAGCCACGGCAGCAGCGTCGGAATCACGAAACACAGCGTCACCACTAAGGGAACATAGAACTTACGTTGCCACGTGACAATGGGGTCTTGCTCCAGGTCGGACAGGTCCAGGCGGCGACCCTTTTCGATGACAGATGGGTGCTTCCGGTACATCAGCCAGCCCATGTGTGAGAAGAAGAAGCCGCGTTGGGCGTTATGGGGATCAGCGTCGGTTTCGCTGTATTTGTGGTGCACCCTGTGATCTCTGGCCCACTCGTAGATGTCGTTCTGGAACGCCATGGTTTGGAACACACCCAGCACCAGTCTCAGGGGGAACCTGGCTTTGAATGAGCGGTGTGACCACAAGCGATGAGCTCCCATTGTGATACCTATGGCTGCCATGAAGTAAAGCACAACACTAAAGAAGATAGTCTTCCACTGCACAGCAAACAAAGCCAGATACAACCCATACACGGAATAAATGTGTAGCAGAGCAAACAACACAAGATTTTTCCAGACTACTTTAGACCAATCCAAGTTGCGTAGGTCGTTTATTATTTTCCTTGGGCTGATACTCAAAGTGCGAACCTCCATGCCATGGTGATGGATTTCCTCGCCTTCCAGAAAGTCCTCTTTAATCTCCTGGTCTGGGGCTTGTGGTGCCATTGCGACGGGCAGCTAGGTATGACAGTCGTGTGACAAAGAACCAAGGAAATGAATTAAGCGTGGGAGCTCTACCGACCTCTACCCGCCACGGTTCAGCCACGACTAGCGGTATCGGCGCGGAGCGGCCAGGATATAACAACGTTTGGGGAGGCGGGGCTTAGAAGTTCCTTACTTTATACAGATAAATTTCTTTTCATGATGTTATTCATAGTGCATTCTACCTGCTTTCATATGTCACAGCAATGGATCACAACTACAGCTAAAGATTATGAAGAACCTCAGTTCAGTATCTTTCCTTTGTCATCCTGCGTGTTCCCTCAGGAAATAGGGTGGATGGTGGGCTGTGCATCATGCGATCGATCAGCCAACCCGTGCGCGCTCTGCGTCTGACGTCATCCAGAGGGGGATTTCAAAGAGAGGCTTGCCATGCTTTCATAAATTCCAGTTTCAGCACTAGTTCAGGATTATGTATGCATTACTGACTAATGAACATGAGACATAGAAAAGTTTGCTGATAATATTGTCAATGTTGTAAAGGACAGGTAATTTTATCCCGCTTCACTGCTGACGTGGCTGTTGCATCACGGCAGTCCTGACGTACGCATTAACTCAGGCACTTGAACTTGTAACCTGCCCTATGGTGATGTGCTAAAAAAATGTTGCGTGACTAATAGAGCCAAATCATGCAGCCTGAGATTGCCAGGTGCCCAGGATTAGGTTCTTTGTTGTGTGACATCAGTGGCGAAGTCAGTCGTTGCGATGAAGGCACCTAGCCCGTATGGTAATATTATATAGAGGTCTATTGTCCGTATGATGCTAAACGAGTGTGAATATCATCCTTTAGTCACTCCATGAGGAACAAAGTGAACATATGGGTAGCAAACAATGAGAGAGAGAGAGAGAGAGAGAGAGAGAGAGAGAGAGAGAGAGAGAGAGAGAGAGAGAGAGAGAGAGTGTCAGGTGTGAGGGACGGTGAAGTGAGGGACAGTCAGGCATGTGGGACAGTGAAGTGAGAGACAGTCAGGTGTAAGGGACAGTGATGTGAGGGAAAGTCAGGTATAAGGGACAGTGAATTGAGGGACAGTGAATTGAGGGACAGTGATATGTGAGGAACAGACATAAGTGAGAGTAATAACGGAGACTGATATCCCTTTCAAGTCTAGGGTATACTTCGCTGAAGGAAATCGTCTGGTGGAAGGCAGAGCAAAATAACTCATAATCCTGTGTGCCTGGAGTTTGAGAGTAAGACATGACTCAACAGGCATTATAGTCAGTATGCCTTTACGTGACGGAACTGGACCACTCCCACAGTTTGTACATTATACCAAGTCGTGATTACGTGAAATTCAATAAGTCTTAGTTTTGAGGCAGAAATGAGTCTTCCTGGTTACTAGTCAAACCGATCCTTCACTCTGACAACACTTAGCCATCAGCTGAGCTGAGGGTGTTAGGGATATTCGTCAGGGTTGAACAAACGCTCTAAATAAAGTGAAAAACCCATCTTACACTACTTGTACAAAAAGTGGCAACATTTCACCCGAGACTTTTTCCCACTGTCAACACTCGTCTGTGGTTTATTGCTTCCGTTCAAGTGTTTTTATACAACTTAGTAGGGAGTTTTGGAACTTGCGAGGATAGGGAGAACACTGATTATCTCTGTCACTACTTGGAGCCTTATCTCATGCTAAATAAAATCGTTGGTTGTGACAAGAAGTAGAGAAAATACAGTATACATTATCAGGTGACATGTAGAGGTGTATGGTATGTAGGAGGACTGCTGGGCCTTGATAGCAGGCTGTGAAGCCTATGCCCAGAGTCGGACACATATAAAAAAAAAAAAAAAAAAAAAAAACTGAAGGGGTTTACGATCACATATCTGAGGGTGCGCTGACCATGAATTTTAAAACAATAGAAGACCCTGCTGTGTGATTTATTCGGTCAGTTCTGTGTCCATATTCAGCTTGGCACTTCCAAAGATGTTTCTGCTCTCTTAACCAATAAATCACTGCCTAGGGGGACTTTCATGTGGTGGCACCCATAGAACCGAGCTGCTTTGCTACCTGATTATACAAATGTCCTTCAGCATCCTCCCTACCCCTAAAACGGAAATGATGAGTTGCAGGAGAAGGGCAACTTGAGCCTGCAGGTTACGGGGTTCAGCTGGGCCTGGGGTGACAACTACTACGATAAACATGGAGTGAAAATTCAGCCCCCTTCCCTGAGTCACAAAGCCAGGCGATTAACGCTGCAGGGTTCCTATGACTCACTTTTAGGTGAATAAAGTCGTCTGACGGTTGCCGGAATGGAATACTAGAGTTGTCCCTGTCATAAAAGGTTATTGGTACCATTATCAACACTCAGACCTATATGACTCACTCTCAGATGAATAAAATCTCTGACGTTAGGTGGAGTGAAATGCTAGAGTTGTCCCGAGCATGAGAAGCTTAATGATGACAGTATAAAAACACGCAGACTCCCCTGACCCATTCTAAAAAAAAAAAAAAAAAAAAAAAAAAAAAAATCGTCTAGTGTTAGAAGAATCATTATGCTGGAGTTGTGCCGATCATGAGAGGGTTGGAGACGTGATAAGGTGAAGGGAATGACGATTTTGATAATGTCTTACTGAAGGGAGTAGGTGTTTTTTTTTTTTTTTTTTTTTATGTGTCCGACTCAGGGCATAGGCTTCACAGCCTGCTATCAAGGCCCAGCAGTCCTCCTACATACCATATACCTCTGGAGATGGACGCCTTCATGTGCTGGCACTGATGTAACGGAGCGGCTTTACAACCGGGTTGCATAAATATCCTTCAGCTTCCTCTCAATCCCCCGGAAGGAGAAAGACTGTTGGAGAAAAGCAGCTTCGGCCTTTAGTCCACCGGGTTTATGTAATTGCCATCTTGACCCCTTGACTTCCTTTTTAGCTCTCTCTTGCTGCTTCCAGACACTTTTAATCAGCCTAGAAATGGCCTCTGGTACTGAGGGTGTTTACTGGGGCTATAGCCTAAACCCTCGTGTCCATAAAAAGTCTCCCCTAAGCTGAAGAAGATCGTCAGGGAAGAATGAAAAAAATAAATAAATAAAAATGGTTTCTCAGGGTTTTCCACAAGTAGTTGACCCTGGAATGGTCGGGGCAAGTCTAGTGTTGTATTTCAGCTACAGCCAGACGATTTTATTCAGCTAGGGTTGAGGCATAGGAGACTAAAATTGTTCATACTGTCACAAATAACCCTCTCATAGCCGGAACACCTCAAGCAATCTGTTCGCCAGAGGATTTTATTAATCTGAGTGAGGCATAGGATGTTTAGAGATGCTGTTACCCCCAGATATAGACAGTGCTACTACTCTGGAGGGAAACTACTACAGCGTGTTTAACCTGACAAAGATGCTAAATCTCTTTCAACTCAGCTGATGGCCAAGTGTAGCCAGACTGGAGGGTGGGTGGAGCGGATAACCAAGGAGACTCATTCCTACCTCATACCTAAGACTCGTAGAACTTCATGCAACAACGATTTAATATTCAAGTAATGGGAGTGCCCCTGTCCTGTCAGATGAAAATAAACACAACACGCTTGTAAACCACAGACAGGTAATTCATGATGTTGTTATCATGTGTTGGTTTACCCAGTGTTCCTTCTCTTCACTAATATAATATGGGATTTGGAAGTTAAAGAAATATAAATTCATTGTCTGCCTCCAAGACACTCATAGAGTCGACAGCAATGAATAAAAATAGTGAAGAGGGTAATGAAGGCTATATCTGACTCCCTCTTCTTCCTAATCTAGTGTAGACAACGCAGCGCACCATCATACACTACATGCAGTTACTGTGACCCTTGATACCCTTTATCAGTGACTCGGCGTGGTGGTGTGACCCAAAGTATATCTATACTTTGGTATGACCTACCCAAGGGCAAAGTACTCGTGAGCAGAGAGAGAGAGAGAGAGAGAGAGAGAGAGAGAGAGAGGGAGAGAGAGAGGTGCAAAATGAAGTTCGAGGAGAAATTATAAAGATGGAAGGCAAGACACAAGGCTAGCAGGGGATTGTCGGCCAACTTTTGTCTCGGTCGCCAAGCCACTCACCCTGGTCAGATTATACCATTATATGTGTTTTCGTGCCTAATGAGAGAGCGAGCTTTTGTAATTATTTTCCCTTTTGCACAATGTTATGGTGCGATAATGATTCTGTTATTTATGAAATAGAAAACTGAATTGCTCGACCTAGCATCTAGAGAATAGCGTGACGATGGGGTCGGAACGCATCGGGCCGGGCCACTCCTTGTAATTTTCAACCCATAAACCGATGGGAAGTTTTACTCGCTCGCTTGTAATCATCCAGACTTGCTTCAGTGACTCATATGGTAAGATTCGGCAAAAATTACCTCAAGGCAATAATATTCCTGATCACTAACGCCCCATTTCATAAAACAAACAAGGCTTGGAGTTATGGCTATCGGCTGCATCAAGTTCATAAAGGCAGGTAGTTAATTTCCACTGTGTCGTAATTTTGTCTTAGGACACAACATGCAGTATTCAGTTTTCATCCACGTTCACAATTCTGAGCTGCTAAGTGGACTGGGACAAGAGGTAAACATACAGAGTCAACCAGTCTGACAGGCTCAAGGACTCAATCTTGGTTTTTCCAGTTGCGAGGTGGATGTGATAACCAATGCTCCACCGACTCAGGCTTCTCTCAACACACAATCATTTGTTTCATATATACACAAACCTTGCAGATCCACCTCGTTCATGGTCTGTCCTTTCTTCATTCAGTCATCGCAGTCTTTATCATTCACTCACCCCAGTCCTCTTCATACATACACCTCAGTCCTCTTCACCCAATCACCTCATTCTTCTTCATCCAGTTACTTATCCAGTAACTTTATTCTCCACCCAGTCACCTCATTCTTCAACCTGTCATCTCATTCTTCATCCAGTCATCTCATTCTTCATCCAGTCACCTCATTCTTCATCCAGTCACCTCATTCTTCATCCAGTCATCTCATTCTTCAACCAGTCACTTCATTCTCACACGCTCCCCACCCAGTCTGTCGCTCTCCTTTCGTTTCACATCACAGACACACCTAAAGCTTTTTCTTTGATGATCACCTTATAAACCCTGTGAATCGGTTGAACATTCCACTAGCTTATTCCTACTACCTACAGACGGTTTTCCTTAGCTTTGGGAAATTTAATGTAGTGATGAGGGTAATGGAGGTTATCTAAGACAGCTTCCAGATTCGCTGAGTGAAATCGTCTGGAGCAACAATATTATACAGGTTTCATCATTGGACTTACTAGGTCAACATGATGATGGAGTGGGAAGCCTTCACGAGATGGCACCGATTTTAACAGGATGGTGGAGATGCCCGGTTAATACAATCGTCCCCCCCTCCCCTCCCCTCCCATCCCCTCCACTCCCCTCTCTAATGCAAAAGGAGGATAGTAAGCTGCAGGAAGGGGGCAGCTTAAGCTTGCAGATCACCGGCCTCACATATAGATCAACCTGGGGTCACAAAAACAACAACAACAAAACCTGGGGCCACAAGAACGACACCGCCACCAGCAACCAGGAGACAGCCATTAACATCACACTCATTATGCGATCATTCATTTATCTCCTCTTTAAGTCACACTATACACAATTCAGGGGTTAATTGATTCCACTGCTTTTACTCTCGACTAAGGCTGCGTCCTCACCAAAGGCTTGCTGATGGGGGCGGGAGTTCTGCATCACTGTAATCTATATAAGTTTTCGACAGTACCCGCCCGCGCCAGCAAAGAATCTGCTATGGACGCCTAATACGTAACTCCACTTCATCCAAGTTTTAGTGATATGCTGTACCGTACAATTGTGAACAGTAATATCGCTCCATTTTTTTTAGTCAAGTAATTAGGAGACTCTTACGTAATGTTCTGAAAAGTTGGCTGAGTGTTGAAGAGTTTACCACTTGGTTTCAAAAAGTTATCGCTCACTCTTTTTTCATCGTCTGATGTAAATCGATACCTGTGTCTGTAACTTCTGCCTCAAGCCTCAGTGTTGGTTTTATTTTCAGTCTCTCTTCCCCCCACCCCTCTCTGTCTGTTCGTCTGTCTGTCTGTCTCCCTTGTTTTTTACGTCAAGACAGGGTAAGCCATAAGTCCGGAAGCATATAGGGAAAAGACACAATACATGATATTCTAGTTGTAAGAGGAGTTAATTCTGGCTACTACTAACCCTTCAAGTTAAAAAAAAAGTCTATTCTAAGCCGAACAAATTGTCAAGAGATAGGAATTATATATATATATATATATATATATATATATATATATATATATATATATATATATATATATATATATATATATATATATATATTTCATGTAAACATAGTGAAGGATTTAAGTTCAAGAAGAAACCCGTTTTTGTTTTTTCCCCCAGGTTCCGAAACTTTTGACCCACCCTGTATGCCGACACTCTTAGTACCTCTTGATTATCACGGTGCTATTGTTTTCCTTTCCTTCTTTGCCGCACCCTGTATTTTGTTTTAGTTTCTTTTGTTACTGGCTCATCACAACACTTTATATCTACGTGAGTACCCAATGTTCCAGTTCAACATGATTTTCTAGTTCCATTTCCTCTGACGGTGATCGAGTGGGGCGCCTTCACGTGGTGGCACCGATATAAATGAGCGGTGGAGCTGCCCGGCTGTGAAAACGTCCCTCAACTCCCTCACTATCCCTCGGAAAGAAGGAGGTGGACTGCACGAGAGGGGCATCTTCAGCGTGCAGTTCACTGGGTACACATTCCGAGGCTCCTGGGACTATTTCTACTACCACTGTTACCACTACAACCACCACCACCACTACTACTACTACTACTGCTACTACTACTACTACTACTACTACTACTACTACTACTACTGCTCCTGCTGCTGCTGCTGCTGCTGCTCCAGCAACTGACTAAACGTGCACTGTGAGATGAAGCGGTGCAACGAGAGGTGATGCTTCTAGTGCAGTTACTACCTCAACATTTTGTTTATGTGTCCAGCTCTAAGCATAAAAATGTCAGTTCGTTCCCGGAAGCCCAGGAATCCTCTTACACCGTCACATTTCACCCGTTGAGTACTAGGCCTAATAACCACTGTCCATACTAAATGCATACTAGGGCTGTTTATTCAGGGCTGGTGTAGTGGTAAAATACTGCCTTTACTCTAACTTGGCCTAAAATTGCCATCTACCCATTCAGAATAATGAGCTGTAACAAGATCAGCTCTAGAAAATGATGATAGTCATGAAGAAGTGCAATGGAAATAATGCAGAGTCGTAGCTTTGTCTTATTCTGCCACTGAGCTACGTGAAACAGGCTACAAAAGGACGAAAATCTGGGCCATGTTAAAATAAAAAGGGTTTGGCAGGGTTGCTCTTATGATGAGTCAGTGAGTCATGTGGAAGGTCAGTAGTCCGTTTGAATGAATTCATATAATCAGATTGTTTCTTGCCCCAGTCGGAGGCCAAAGTCACGTCTTTTCAAACAGCCGATCAATTATCTAACCACTTGATCACCTCCTTGTACCTTACCATCTTCAGCAAGTGAGTCACATCCTCAGTTGCTCCCATTACGTCATCCACCTCACACACGCTCTTCCCTGCGATGTCTTGAGGTGCTGGAGAGGGACGCCTTCATGTGGTGGTGCGGATATGCCTGCATGACTCAACTGCCTGGTTATATAAACGTCCCTCAGCTACTTTCCTGTCCCCCCAAAGGAGCATGGTGAACTGCAGAGGAAGGGCAACTTTTAACAAGAACCAGGGACTACAATAGCAACTATTACTACTATTACTGCTACCACCACTACTATTACTACTGTTACTACTACTGCTACTACTACTACTACTACCACTACCACTACTACTACTACTACTACCACCACTACTACTACTACTACTGTCTTTATCTTATTCTTGCTTCTTCCAGACGATTTTACATCTCATAGGAGAAATTTTGTGTGCTGAAAGAGTTAGACACAGCCTTCATTAACCACATCAATAAGAGAAACATTGCCAAAGATGATTACAAATGTGTGTGTGTGTGTGTGTGTGTGTGTGTGTGTGTGTGTTTGTGTGTGTGTGTGTGTGTGTGTGAATATGTAAATACTGTACATACATATATATATCATCCATCCATCCATCATCGAACCCTACGTTGCCCCATGAGGAGCTTAGGAGCGCCGGGCTAGGCAAGTTGGTCTTGACATTTAAGGTGAGAGTGATCAGCCTCACTCATCCATGAGTGGCATTACGTGAGCAATACACAACAACCAACCCTTGGATATAAACCTTCACTGGCTCAATCCCACTGGCGTGCCGTAATTACCCACTAAACCACCGGCGCCATAATTTGGTTATATGGTTACCACCCAGCTTAGTAAATGGTTTCCTGGTGTACAGGTAACCATTTGGCTTGTCACTCAGTGCAGAGTCACCCATAGGCAGAAGGAAGAGGAAAGTGAAGGAAAGGCAGATAGAGGAGCGAGTGTAAAGTCACCCATAGGCAGAAGGACGAGGAAAGAATGAAGTAAAGTAAGACAGAAAATGAAGGAAAGAAAGATGGAAGGAGGAAAGGAAAGGACAGACACCCGAGAGCAGCACTACATCGAGTGAGTGGATGGTGAGCACCTCCACCTACCACTACACACACATATATATATATATATATATATATATATATATATATATATATATATATATATATATATATATATATATATATATATATATATATATATACATAAATACATACATGTATATATATATATATATATATATATATATATATATATATATATGTGTGTGTGTGTGTGTGTGTGTGTGTGTGTGTGTGTGTGTGTGTGTGTGTGTGTGTGTGTGTGTGTGTGTGTGTGTGTGTGTGTGTGTGTGTGTGTGTGTGTGTGTGTGTGTGTGTGATGGAATCAAAGGCTAGGGATAGTAGGATAGGAGGTTAAAATGCTCCCCCAAACAACAGGACTGGCGAGTAGGTCAGCACACAGACCACTAAATGATGAAGCCGGGGGTCTGAAGGAGCGAGAATGAGACAGCCTACCTGACGATGGATGTCTCCTTGGCCTGGTCATTTTAATGTTGACCCTACATTTGGAGGATGCTCTGAGTGGTGGGTTCGAACCCAACCGACTGCCACTGAGCTTGTGGGGTAGACCCTCAAAGCTAACGCCTTGTCCGCCAGTCAAATAACCAAACCTACATCATACCACTGTGTACTTCAGTTGTCTTCTGTTTCACTGTCTGTGCCTTGTATCTGACCTACCCTCCTTTTAACCCCCCCTGTGACTTCACTTGACGATGTGATGGGCAACAAGTCAGCCGTGGGAGAGATATAGAATGTGCAGGGCTTGGAGGCTGCTGCTTGACTTTCCCCAGGTAGTGATACGTCATCTGACCGAAGCAATTAACCCAACTAGCCCTTCACTGATTCATGCCATCTACGGACGATTTTATTCAGCTCAGGATAGACTTCTCGAACTAGAGGGGTTAGATATAGCATTATTAAAACCTTTTATTAATAGAGAAGGTCTTCTTAAGTTGCAAAAATGGTCCGGTAGCAGCAGGTATAAGAAAAAAAAAAAAAGCTCCACCAGGGTTCAAAGAGTTAACCATCACCATTACGCAACCGAGGGAGGTGAGATAATAAATATAAGGACTTAATAAGGGAGGGTAACTGCAGCCAGCCGTTTGGATCATGATAGGCAGTTCCTTTCAGAGTGCGACTAAACCACTAGGACAGGGAAGGACCTGGTGAAGTTCGAGTGTCGAGTATCATGGCTTTTCACTGGTCAGGCGAATTTTTTCTCATAATTCAAGGTAAACAAAGAGGCTGGCGCGTTTAAAGGTATTACCAAATTATAGGTCACACCACTATGCCTATAAATACGACTAGATTCTCACCTCTCTCTCTCTCTCTCTCTCTCTCTCTCCACTGCACACGGTAAAGGAAGCTTCTAATGTGGGGTGGTGTGATATAGTTTGTCCACATTACCTTGGCGGAGACTTTCGCTCTTTTTAATTTTTTCCCCGTAGTTCAGTAACAAAAGTTCACTCCTCTGCAGTTATTACTCAGCAGGCATCGTGACTAGTAGAACAATTAAGTGTTAGTCTCTTATTATCTCGATATTCAAGGTTTAGAGATGATTTTATGCTAAGTTAAGCCCAGTTTTGTTTTCATCATCTTTCATTTCTTTTTTGCTTTATACAGACGTCGAGGCCTGGGGATAAGCTACTCAAGCTCAATATTTAAGGCGAGACTGACCAGCCTCACCCGCCCCTGAGTTATATTATGAGGGCAATAAACCCCAACCATCTCTCACATGGATACCTTTACTGTCCCCATCTGGTTGCTGGACCTTAATCCACTAGACCATCGGGCATCATTCGGTTATATGTTTACCACCCAGCTTAGTAAATGGCTTCCTGGACTGACTTTTCGCTCAGTGTATAAACATTAAAAGACAGCACTACATGAAATGAGTGGATGGTGAGCACTCCCATCTACCACTACTCGTGATGGCGCCTCCAGTTACTGTTGATTTACGTGCCCCGCGTCTGTTAGGAAGGCTACTTAGCACCTCCTCCTTACCACTTTATTTTTGCATCTGATAGGTTTCCTGTATGTTGCTGTATATTTTATGTAAATATAGGAAAATATAAATCTCATACAAGTAAATAATAAACGACGATATTCAGATTAGATCGTTTAGGAAGAGATACCAGACAACCACACAAGCTGACGAGAATTCCAGCTTTAAGTGTCGTGCTGGAGAGGGACGCCTTCATGTGGTGGCACCGTTGTAACTGGGTGGCCCAAATGCCTGGTTATACGAACGTCCTTCAGCTGTTTCCCTATTTTCCAGAGAGGAGAATGGTGGACTGCAGGAGAAAGGCGTGCTCAATCTGTGGTCCACTGAGCTCACGTTTCATATCAGCCTGGGGCTACAGCTACTACAACAACAAGAACAACAACAACTACTACTGCCCCTACTACTACAACTGCTACTGCTACTGCTAACCTTTAAGTGTCAGGCTCCGTTTACATTGCCACGTAATTGTACCAAACATCACATCTTCCACTGCTCAACTTCCTGCACAACACTCATTCTCAGGCACCATAACTTTCCACACTTTAAACTGGAGTAAAATTGCCTTCTCTCCATCCTGACTGGTGAGTTGTAAGATGAAAGCAACACTAGAACATGGTGAAGCTTACGAAGGCGTGCTATGGCAAGGATTTAGAGTCGCAGTATTGTCTTAGTCTCTCCTTGAACTTGGGGAAATAAGGTGTGAAAGGTTGAAAGGCAGCCATAAAGGGAGGAGACCTGTAAGCCTAGTTCATTTCAAACCACTCGTATACCTGCGAGAAACTCATCATCATCATCATCATCATCTTCATCCATCATCGCCATCCATCATCATCATCTTCATCCATCATCATCATAATCATCATCATCATCATCGTCACCTTCATCCACCATAATCTTCATCATCATCATCTTCATGATGATGATGATCATCATCATCATATTCATCCACAATAATCTTCACCATCATCATCTTCATCCATCATCATCATCATCTTCATCCACCATAATCTTCCTCCTCCTCCTCCTCCTCCTCCCTCCTCCTCCTCCTCTTCCTCCTCCTCCCTCCTCCTCCTCCTCCTCCTTCTCCTCCTCCTCCTCCTCCTCCTCCTCATCATCATCATCATCATCATCATCATCATCATTTTCATCCATCATCATCACCATCACCATCATCATCCTGGCCTTCCTTCTGACCCACGAATGGAGTGAGGTATGGTCCAGAAACATGGAAAAACAAAG
>NC_137048.1:6917973-6957973 GCF_032717465.1 Coenobita brevimanus | reverse complement strand
AAACCTATAAATCTGAGAAATTTGTGTACATAAAGCTTGCGTTTCCATATTTATTACTCCATTGTTTCCATATCTATCTCATGCTAAACACTAAGCACAGCAGGTAGCTTATCCATTATACTGCAGCAAGCCAAGTACCTGTACGCCCACCTGGTATCGCTATTATCTGGAATATTTTCTAGTCTTGCCTCCACACATTTCTCTTTGGGCATCAAACCACTTCCGATGTATCGTCAAAGACACAAATATCTTCTTATTTCTGTCTGAGGAAAGTTTAAAAGTGACGGAACACAACGTAAATCCTGTCTCAGCCAATGCATGTCTCAGATGATTCGACTCTTCCACTATGTATTCATCAGACCTAGGGAAGAGGCTTGTTTCTCTGATTATGTATGATTCTGACACACACGGATATTCATAAATAACTAGAAGTATTCAGCCTCAGAAACTAACTTAACAAATTCAGTCAGTACCAGAGTAAGATAATGTATGCTACATTCTATACGCAGGGAGCACTCTTAACTGCTGCATTCATCATAATTTCTACTCCATAGTGTTGGCCACTCATTATCGCTGCCTCATCATAGCCTTGCCCAAAGTGATCTGTATTCAGCACCATACTTTTCCAGGCAACAGATGGTATTTTCTTTAATGTTTTTGTTGGACGGTGTGTACACGGTATTGTCAAAGATAACTGATTATCAGGAATATCTCTTGTTTCATCTTTAATTATTGTTTCGTCAAAGCGTCACTGTACTTTCTGTGTCAGGCACCATATTTGACAGATACTATAGACTTACCTTCTGTATTAAGTACGTATTTGTCAACATGTTATATTTTATATTCAATTTTTATGTGAAACTCTTTAGAGTCAGTGCAGTCTTGGTTAGGGACTGGCAGCATACATAAAATTAAGGTTTTGTGATATAATTAAGGGCTTGGGCAAAGTTACGTGCAGCAAATCGCACCGTCTTTATTACTAATGTTAGACGTAACTGAATAGTCTCAACCAGATAACATGTACTGTATTTTGGCAGGGGTTAAGGAATTAATGTAATCAACAGTTAATTACTTTACTGAACACTACTTAGGATTTCTTGCCACGACCGTCCCAGGCCCCTGGTCACGTCTATGGGTATCGGTAAATGAAGTAAGAGCAAGCACTCCTCCCGCCCCCAGTATATATATATATATATATATATATTTGGGATGTATATATATATATATATATATATATATATATATATATATATATGTGTGTATGTATGTGTGTGTGTGTGTGTGTGTGTGTGTGTGTGTGTGTTTATATATATATATATATATATATATATATATATATATATATATATATATATATATATATATACATAGCGACAACTGGTGAAACGGCAATTTTCGGGATTGGCAGAGCACAGGAGTGCAGTGACCTCTGCTCTTCACGCTCAGGCTCAGTGCACAAGCCGGAATTAGTGGTTGTGCTCACCTATCTCTCTCCCGCAGCTTCATCCTTCCCTTCCTGACTGCATCACCCAGCGCTGAGATTCACATGAAAATTCAAGATCAACCCTTGTCGCAACTATTCTCTTTTTACTTTTTTGGCCTAAACATACCCTCTCTCCATACTGAATGCCGAGTTATAGTAATTATTTGACAATAGAATATGATGCTAGTCACGAAAAAGTGCCAGGAAACGGATGTAGAGCAGTTGAAGGCTTTTTCTGCTAGAGAGGCACACGTAAAATAAGCTGCAAAAGGACTATAATCTTGGCCAAACGATGGTGAAACAACTATAGGAAAATGCAAGTAAAACAAGGCGTCAAAAGTTTCTGTGCTCCTCTTTTCTTGTTCTTCCTGCACAACTACATAACTCACAATAACTTGTTCACTCTTAACTATGATATCTATCTGCATGAAAAAGTGAAACACGGGAAGTTCCTACTTTCACTTTTCCTTGTTCCTCTTGCATATACAAAACAGGATATAACAAGAAGCGGTGCCGGACACGAAAAACCCGTCCCCGGCAGTCATTTTAGTGCTGACGTATAAACACAACAGGATATCTAGTCCAATGTGCCACATATCAAATATGAAGTAGAAAATTGACGATTTTATGCCCATTTGAAATTTTAGGTACGACCCACCTGAATTCAACCCCCCTACCGCTAACCAGGGGGTGACCCCCCTGATTTAAGGAGGCATGTTATAGGATGCAGATTTGAAAGATGCACCTTTAGGTTTTGGTTTCATGTCGATATTACGATTTTAAAAGGAGTTACGGCGATTTTTACATTTTACAGGCCTGCAGCCTGTGCCTTGGCCCAATTTGGCCCAAAATTTAATCAGGTGATCAGAAGGTCATAGCCCATCATATAATTTTAGTCAAAATCGCACTAGTACTTTTAGCGTGAAGTTGTGAACAGTCACACAGACAGACAAACAGACTGACAAACAAACAAATAATCGAGCGAAAACAATACCCGTTCCCGAGCCCTTCCGGGGCGGGGACGGGTAATAATCTCATAACTAAGATGTGTTTTAGCAGGAGGAGTATTAGACATAGTTACAGTCTGCACTCTCTTTATCCTTCACGTGCAGACATAACCTAATTTGTAAATTGTGACTCAAGCGAAGAATCCTGCATAAAATTAGGGTCAGGTGGTGCCGGAAATGGACGCCTTCATGTGGTGGCACTGTTCAGTTGCACAAATGTCCCCATCCCCCTTCCTATCTCGCAACAGGAGGATGGTGGACTGCAGCATGAGGGCATCTTCAGCCCGCAGTCAACCGGGTCCATGTTCATTTGAGTCAGAGGTTACAGGAACGAAACTAACCGGTAATAAACAAGCGAATTGAAAGGCCTGTAATCTCGTTTCGTAACCTCGGCACCTACGGACGTGTATAAGGAATGTTTACCACTCCTGTACACTGAACTGCACACTTTACCATACACTGACATGAACACTATTGTACACTAACATGAACACTTATTTTACCCCGTCAAAATTTATTGAATTCCTTGGGAGGTGTATTAATCTCTCGCTGATATTGTACCTTTTCCTAAACCCTTCAGTCCAATCACACGTTTTATTTATCTCTTCTTTCCAGGAAATAATATCAAGGTTGTGATCTTGTGTTGTGTAGCGCAAATATAACCTCTCCATTTCCAAAGTCTCTCCATGGCTGAATAAAACTATCCTTAGGTAGCAATAATACGATGAAAAGCAGGTCATCAGAGTGGCGGCAGGCGGTGGCTCAGTCGGTAGAGAGTTGGCCTGCAGTCCTAACGGACCCGGGTTCAAATCCCGCTGGGCCAGGGAACAGTTTAAGGATTTGAATTTCATAAAAGCAGACTTTACTGATCTACCAGAAGACCCGCCGACATGTAAAAATACCTCCGCTAATACCAATACACCAGTCCTGTATGAAACAGTTAGACAGCCCTAGTATGTATTCAATATGGACGGTGGGTGTTAGCTCCGACGTGGTGACATGCAGAGGTGTGCGGTAGGTAGGAGGGCTACTGGGCCTTGAAAGCAGGCTGTGAAGCCTATGCCCAGAGTCAGTCACATAAAAAAAGAAAAAAACAACCTAAACCTAGAAAGAAGGAGGTCAACAATGCGATACTCCTACCAGTCCGTGTTCAATGGTGGATGCAGGGGTTGGGGTGCTGTGGGTGGATGCAGGGGTTGGGGTGCTGTGGGTGGATGCTGGGGTTGGGGTGCTGTGGGTGGATGCAGGGGTTGGGGTGCTGTGGGTGGATGCAGGGGTTGGGGTGCTGTGGGTGGATGCAGGGGTTGGGGTGCTGTGGGTGGATGCAGGGGTTGGGGTACTGTGGGTGGATGCAGGGGGGGGTACTGTGGGTGGATGCAGGGGTTGGGGTGCTGTCGGTGGATGCAGGGGGGGGTACTGTGGGTGGATGCAGGGGGGTACTGTGGGTGGATGCAGGGGTTGGGGTACTGTGGGTGGATGCAGGGGTTGGGGGCACTGTGGGTGGATGCAGGGGTTGGGGTACTGTGGGTGGATGCAGGGGTTGGGGTACTGTGGGTGGATGCAGGGGTTGGGGTACTGTGGGTGGATGCAGGGGTTGGGGTACTGTGGGAGGATGCAGGGGTTGGGGTACTGTGGGTGGATGCAGGGGTTGGGGTACTGTGGGTGGATGCAGGGGTTGGGGTACTGTGGGTGGATGCAGGGGTTGGGGTACTGTGGGTGGATGCAGGGGTTGGGGTACTGTGGGTGGATGCAGGGGTTGGGGTACTGTGGGTGGATGCAGGGGTTGGGGTACTGTGGGTGGATGCAGGGGTTGGGGTACTGTGGGTGGATGCAGGGGTTGGGGTACTGTGGGTGGATGCAGGGGTTGGGGTACTGTGGGTGGATGCAGGGGTTGGGGTACTGTGGGTGGATGCAGGGGTTGGGGTACTGTGGGTGGATGCAGGGGTTGGGGTACTGTGGGTGGATGCAGGGGTTGGGGTACTGTGGGTGGATGCAGGGGGGGGGTACTATGGGAATAATAGGATAAAAAAAGAAAGTGCAACGGCTCTGCATCCTTTCCACAGCACTTCTTCGTGATTAGCACCACTTTCCAGCGTTAATTTCTTGGTATGACCGAGGATTTAGGAGTGAGAGGTGGAAATTTTAGGCCACGTTAGGGAAAAAAAGGAATAAGACAGTGTAAGGTGAGTGGGGGGAGGGGAAGAGGAAGGCCGAGGATGAGATGAGGGATGGGATGGAGAGGTGTATGAGAGGGAGGGGGATGAGTTAGAGAGAGGGCAGCCTGAATGAGGAGGATGCAGTAGATAACATGGAGGTGATTCGTTTGTGTCCAACTCTTTCGGGATTAAGGCATCTGGAGAAAGATAGACAAACAGAGAGACAAACAGACAGACAGATAGATAGATAGATAGACAGATAAACAGATAGATTTAGAGATAGATAAAAAAATAGCAAATTTTCGCGGCCGCCAGAAAGGAAAAAGTATTGCCCTTTGTACACATAGCCTGTTTTAACTACTTCACTCTGACGTGTTTTATATTATGTTAGTCCCACCGCCGGACGACTTTATTCAGGTTTACTGAGATTTCTAACTGTGTGTGTGTGTGTGTGTGTGTGTGTGTGTGTGTGTGTGTGTGTGTGTGGTATTTCAGCCCTCACCAACCCTTTCACCACGAGAGGCCTGTCAGGAAGTGAACAGAATTGTCTGGTGGTGCTAAAAATAAAATAAGATATGCCGTAATGAAATAAATGAGTTAAGTAAACAGAATTATTGACAGGAATAAGTTATACAGGTTTATCAGTACCATCTTGTTTGCATTTGACTCGACTGATAAAGCCTTGGAATCAGTGGGTAAGCGATACTGAAGAGAGAGAGAGAGAGAGAGAGAGAGAGAGAGAGAGAGAGAGAGAGAGAGAGAGAGAGAGAGAGAGAGAGAGAGAGAGAGAGAGAGAGAGAGAGAGAGAGGTAATGAAGGAGTGGGAGTTATATGTAAAAACAGTATCTCCTCACACCTCACGTTGCATGGACCTCTCCCCAGTCGCAGTTCCAACACCTTAGCCCACGTAATATTACATCCTCCACGCATCATTTCTCACATTGTCGTACCGAACAATGACGTGCTGTAATGTACTCTTTGTGTTCCAGACGGCTATACGAAACTCAGGAGATGATTTTTGAACTGGGGATGTTAGCTATAGCCTTCATTAACTTCATTACTAAAATTGGGCCAAAGATAAAAATTAATTGGGACTGGGTATGGTTGAGAGAGTTATATACTGGATGGACAGGGGCTGAGTTTTGATGCTGTAAAAGCATTTCTTCATCTCTCCTACATCGTTCCACTCTCTCAGTTCCACAGCATTATCCTCCTGTTCTCACTTAACCCTCTCATGGTGGGAAAAACTTGACTATTCCGTTCTAGCTAACATAAGGGGATTTTACGCAGGAGACAGTGAGCCACAAGAGTTTGAGTGCTAATGCTTGTACAGTCTACATCAGAAGTCCTGCCGCCTCGCCTTATTTTACCTTTACGAATTTAAATCAGTGAGTGAAATCCATATTCTTTGACACTTCTGCCAATGGTATGTGGCCAAATGAAGCAATCAGCATTTTTTTTTTTAATGGAAGAAAGAACCAAAGGCCAGGAGTCTACAAAATTATTCCCTCCAAGAAAAAAACAAAAACAAGATAACAGAGAGCCAAATTCAAGATCGGTAGCTTTGGAGTCGTCACACACATTTACAGGATTCATGAAGAGGGAAGCAGGAGAAGAGACAGGACTATTGACGTCGACTTTAATCCATTCAAGGTCGGCACAACTCGAGCACTTTATTCTAGCTGAGGGTAAGTCGTGGGAACCTGAGTGTTAAATGAATGAAGCCAGGGTTGAGCTTTGATGTAGGGAATATATCTCCACACGTCACATGCATCGCTCATCATCCCCCTCAGCCCCACAACTGCTCTCTTGACACTACATCCTCCTGGGTGTGGTGGGAGGAAGGGCGTGATTGGCGGGTAAGGAGGACGAAGTGGGGTTGAATAGGGTAGGCAAGAGACATGGTGAGGTGCGGTGCGGTGAGGAGGGTGAGGGAGGTGCGACGGGGTAGGGTGGAAGGCGAGGTTGGTGGGTAGGGAAGGTGGGTGGGATTGGGTGGGGTAGAAAAGTGGCAGACAGGGGGAGGAGAGGTGCGGGAAAGGGGGTGGGGTGAGACAGGGATGTGGCGTGAGGTGGAGGGGCATGGGGCAGGGGGAGGCTGTGTTCTGTGTCGCAGCTGCCAGTTTGTGTCCATCATCATAGAAAAAGACCAAGGCTTACATTAACCGTCTAACACACACCTCCTCTCTTTATTCTAGTTTTCCTACGACCAGGCGAGTTTATTCATTTTAGGGAAATCTTTGAAGTTGCTCTTGTTGTTGAAGATGTTGTTGCTGTTCTTGCCCCAGGTTCATCTGAAACCTGAACACAGTGGTTTTCAGGCTATATTTGTCCTTCAGCATCATCATTCCTCGGAGGAGAGGGAGGGAAATGAGGGACTTTGACATAATCTTACACTGGGGCCGCCTAGTTATATCGGTGCCACCACGTGAAGGCGTCCCCCTCCATCACCTTTTCGAACGAGTGTAGACTTTATTAGCCTCGTTACTACTAAATGCCTTCCAATAAAGAGGGAAGTACGTCATCGGAGTGAAGAGTTTAACTGCCTGTCAACCCCACGATGGCCATTAAGGTGGACATTCGTTTTGTTGTTGTCTCACTTTTCCTCGCTAATACGACCCGAGGGAGAGAGAGAGAGAGAGAGAGAGAGAGAGAGAGAGAGAGAGAGAGAGAGAGAGAGAGAGAGAGAGAAAATACACAACATAAAAAACTAGTTCGAGAGGAAAATGATCATAGCTTGTATCTGTTTTGTGCAGGAGGGACAAGGAAGGCAGCCTGGAGACTCTTCCCGCGCCTGTGTTCTTCCAGCAAGAAGAATTGTAAGTTATGACAGGGAATGAATCGTAAATATGTTTAAGAATTATGCACCAGGACCCTGACTGTAATAGATTTCCATTATTATTATTATTATTATTGGTGGTGGTGGTGGTGGTGGTGGTGATAGGAGTAATAGAAGTAACAGAAGTACTAGCAGTAGTAGTAACAGTAGTAGTAACAGTAGTGTAACAGTAGTAGTAGCAGTTGTAGTAGTAGTAGTAGTAGTAGTAGTAGCAGTCGTAGTAGTATCTGTACTTGAAACCCCCGGATCATTTGAACCTAAACCCCGCGCACTGCAGGCCTAAGTTACCCTTGTTTTGCAGTCCACCATCCTCCATTCGGGAGATGGGCAGCTCCATTGCCTGGTCATATATCGATACTACCACATGAAGGCGTCCCTCTCCAGCACAGGGTGAAGAGGGGCAGTGAGGAAACAAACTGAATCCGCCAGCCTGACACCTTCCCAGGATCTGGTCCCTCTTGTATAAACATTCTCGAACAGCTTTTAGTGTATGATTGCCTGTTTTGTCTTTCATTTCCACTCCTACGTCCACTATACACTAGACAGCCACACCTGAGTGATTATTAAGGTGGAGAAATGGCAGCAAAATTCATGTCTGGTAACAGTTTGCTGGTATAAGTACTTGTTTATCCTTCAGGTTGGTTGAGATCCATGGTAAGTACGGACCAGACTCAGGAGGGGAAGTGCTCCTCCCCGGTAACAACTGTCCCTGACGTAGTTTTGTACCCGCGCTTACGAAGGAAAAATAATGCTTTGATGGACGCGCGCGCATGTATGAACCAATTTCCCATTTTTTTTAAAAATCATATTTTAATCAAATTAAGTGAAGTAGAGGGGCAGCCAAGGGGTACACCTGATGTCTTTGAGAACAACAGGTCAGAGGTCAAGGTCACGGCTAAATCAAAGTTTGATCCAGCAAGACCTGTTTAAACAGCTTATATTTGATTTAGACCAAACTTGGTGGAAGAGTTGAAGGTCAAGATTACAGGGCAAAGTCAAAGTTTGATCCGCGTGTATGTGTGTGAACTAAATAATTAAATAGTTCTGATCGGCTTTTAACCACACCTGGTGGGAGAGTTGAGGTTTAACCAAGAGGTTAACCTACTGTTTTGAAAATAGCAGGTCATAGGTGTAGGTCACACGATAAGGCCAACCCAAATAGTCTGTATATGAATTACACATAATTCTGTAGAATGGTCCGGATCTCAGTGTTGAGAATAATTACTCGAAAGTCAGGATCTTAGGAAACAGTCAAATATCAAAGTCAGAGGACACAAATAGCTTCGATCTGATTAATCTGGAGCAACTTGATGGAAGGCCTATGGGTCAGGCAAGAATGAAGTAGAACAGTTTTGAGAGCAATAGTTCGAAATCAAGTGTCCGACCCTTAGACCAAATGGTGGCGCGTGTGTTGCACTCTCTGAGTGCTTATTTTTTATTTTTTTTTTTTTCTTTCTGGCCTACAGCAAGCCATTTAGCTTGTCACACAGTTTAGAGCCTCTTGGGCATTATATCATGTGAATGGATGGTGGGTGTCCTAGCCATCAACAGGATTTAAAAATCTATTTTCCTGTGGTTGGATAGGAAGCCCTCCATCCATTCACTTGATATCAAGTTGCTTCAAGCGACTTTACATTGAGTGACAAGCCAAACGGCTTTTGTAGCCCATGAAACTCGTTTCCTATGCTGGGTGGCAACCATGTAACCAAATGTTCGCCTGATGGTCTAAAGAGTTAAGACACTCCCGCTGGATGTGTTCCGTGAGAGATTACATCAGAGAGGTTTAGGATTACTGCTCAAATAATACCACCCAGGGAAACACCAGTGGTCAGTCTCACCTCTACTATCTGGTCCGGGTGACGTAACCTCCAGCCAGTACGCTGCTGATGGTGCAATAAACACTGGGTAGAGAGTCCTACTTCCTACACACGATTGTATTCGGCGTAAAAAGGAAACACTCCCTCGTTGTTAGCTCTTTCAGTCCAGTTATGTACTTTCCACATTGTTCTTGCTAATTACACACAGTTATATTCACCCTAGGTAAAATATTTCAACTAGGGAGATTAAATATAGCTTTCCATCACCAGCTCACCACAAAGCGTCTCCCACAAGATAATTGTAATCGTCTGGCGGTAGTGTGTGTGTGTGTGTGTGTGTGTGTGTGTGTAAGAGAGAGAGAGAGAGAGAGAGAGAGAGAGAGATGCAACATGTAGCCTAACTTTATGGATAAACCTCTTCAGAGCGAGCACCTGTTTTTTATTTTATTCATGACACTGACAGACGATTTTATTCAGCTTAGTAGTGGTCCTTGGTGAGTAATTAAGGAGTCAATGGACGTCTTTGTAGTGAAAAGGTACTAGTCACTTTGCACAGATGACTTGTTTTATTGCACCCGCTCCTGGAATGGGAGATGTGAATATTGTTTTATTTGACGTGTGTGTGTGTGTGTGTGTGTGTGTGTGTGTGTGTGTGTGTGTGTGTGTGTGTGTGTGTGTGTGAACAAAATAACGAGTTTACCCAGACTTAACAGAAGAGTTTAGGCACGTCCCAGCAGCTGAACTATTTTCCTTTAGAACAACAGGTCAAAAGACACGGACAAAACTAGGTCAACGTCTGAGTTAGCAAGACCAATTACGGCAGTTATTATGCGATTCAGACCAAACTTAAGAATTGTGGATATGTGGAGAACGAAGGGACTCGAATTTGAGAACAATTAGCCAAAGGTCAAGGTCACAGGACAAGTTCAAAGTTCGACCAATGTGTTTGTGTGAAAAAATGAAATAACTTTGACCTGAAATGAAGCAAATCTGTGGTATGAGTCGAGGAATAAACCTTTAGTTTATGAGATCTACAGATTAAAGATCAAGGTCGCATGGCAAGCTCAACATTTTTAAATATCCCATTTAAATCAAACCTGGTGGGGGGATTCAAGGTAAGGCAAGGGTAAAGTGATTTGATTTTGAGATTCATAAGTCAAAGGTCAAGGCCAGAAGGAAAGCTTAAATATCAAGGTCGCATGACAAAGTGAACTTAAAAGTTTTGAATCGATTTGGACCAAAGTTAGTGGAATGATTAAGGGTCAGGCAAGAGTGGAGTAGTTCGATTTTGGGAGCAATCGGTCGAAAGTCAAGGTCACAATGTAAAGTCAAATGATCGGCTCTAAGACCAATATTTGTAGGGCGCAGGTATTGACGTACACTTATTGCCGGGCAGGACGACTTACAAGACTGAAGGTACTTAGAGATAGGAGAGGGCCACTGCTGAGGAAAGTGAGCTGATACACCCGCCTGTACAAAAACTTTATTAAGGTAGGTAAGGTGTCAGATAAGGGAGTACGAGGACATGAAAAATAGAATATTTCCTTTCTTTTAACTTGTGGCACCATCGCATCACCACGCTGGCACTCGTTTTAAAAGCTCTGAATGCTACACATGATCATCTGGCATTATTCTGCTGTTATAGTATTTTCTACAGTTTCAGTTTTATTGCTTTAGAATAACTGCATTTGCGATGTAAAGACGGTCTTTGAGGGTAACTGCAGGTTTGACTTTACATTTCTTCTAGATTGCCTGACACCCCCTGACACTGATGCAGTTGGGTTATGTCCCCACATCCCCCCCACGATCTACGCCCAAGGAAGCAGGTGTTGCGCTCTCCGGGTGCTTTGCTTGGCGCTTCATATAGTCTGCTATAATTATTCCTATTCCCACTACGGTGCTATATTGGTTTACTGTCAACACACTAACTTATATTAGTGACATGCAAGAGCATATCAAGGTGCAATAGGCAATAAATCGTTGAGGATGAATTACTACGCATTCTCCAGTTACTTAAAATACGGTCCTAAATACGAGAGAAGACCGTGATTGGGTTTACGTGGGCAGCCAGGCAGGGAGTAAACAGACAGGGGCTGGTATTCTCGTACGATATGTAAACCGTGACATCCCTCCCTTTCCGGTTGATTTTTGCTTCTGGTATTACGAATCATTTATATAGACTACGTCGATCTTGCAAAGGCATAAATACCATACAAGATCATAGGAAAGCGTACTATACAAAATAATAAAGGTTGAAATGTCAGTAACCTTCCAAACTCGACGAGGATGCGAGAGCAAGCAAGGGTTCGTTGCCGCCAATTACGTAACACCAGGCAGCCGCTCCGTGCATAAAGAAGTGTGCCAGCTCTCGCCATCCACCGTCACTCCCTCTCTCATTCCTGCCTCCCTACGCTCCCTGTATTTACCAATCTTTCTCTTCATTTTGCCAGTTTCTCTCCATGTCACATCCCTGTTTTGTTTTGATGTGACTAGCCTATTTCCTGGATTGCTGACGCAGAACCATACAGCTATAGAGGGGGTAATAGGTCTCGTTGCCAGTTCTCGCCAGCCCCTTCCCCCACTCTGTCGTTTCCTCACTTGCTCTTCTTACGCTAATCTCTGTCTCACTTCTATTTAGCCTTGATCTTCCTGTCCGTTTTGCTGGATTTTTAACATCAATATATTGCTCAAGATAGGGTGGTATTTTTGTTCAGCTTGCCACGTCAGTTCCACTCGTGGCACAGTTGCTTAGCGGAAGGAAGGGTTGCCATGTTGCGCAAGATCAACGGAGCGGAGACAGCTGGCTTGCTTTCTCCCCTTCAGTACCAAGACTTACTTTTGATTTTATTCTTGCTTCTTCTAGGCGGTTTTATTCAATTCTGGCGAGACTTTCAAGGGAGAGGTTAGACGTATTATTAACAAGAGTTCTCTCTCAAGTTTAATATATTCTTCTGTAGGTAGCGCGCGCGCGCACACGCACACACGCACACACACACACACACACACACACACACACACACACACACATATATATATATATATATATATATGTGTGTGTGTGTGTGTGTGTGTGTGTGTGTGTGTGTGTGTGTGAGAGAGAGAGGGGGGGGGGGCTAGGAATGCCTTTGTCCTCGACCACACAAATGTTTCTGCTGCTCCCGATGAGAGATTGTGAAAGACGGGAAGCAGTCATTCACCTGCGATAGGCTAATATGCTCGTTCGTAATGGAATAGATATGTAGGCCATGGTGACTAGACATGGTAAATGAGTGTGTGCAAAGGCGAGGTACTGTATGAATGTTAATGAAGCTGGGGAACTGCGGGATCCAGCTGGTTTGAAGATTTTTTTTTTTTCTTCATTTTTAACGAGGGCGTGTCCGACAAGGGTTTGACACCCCTGTTCTCTCCCAGTGAAATAATAAAGTCGTTGGTCTGACTCTGTAGGTGATAATTATAGTGTGTGTTAGCGTGGATGTATGTCTGTGAGGTGGAGTCTGGATTCCGGAGCTTGAGTGGTGAGTGAATGAGTGTGGACCATTCTGGTGGGCAGACAGCGGTTAGTTTCCCCATCATTTTCTTTTCTTTTTGAACTCAACCTTGTCCAGTCCTAGAACAGAAATGAGGAATGTATGATGATGATGTGTGATGATGATGAAATTAATAGTTTAAGAGATTCGGGGTGACGAAAGCTGTAAGAGGCCCTTATATTACAGGATGATAATTATAATAATGGAAAATAAAATGCAGTATATGATGAGCTTAACTCTCTTAGGCTGCTATGATACTCTCTGTTGAATAAATCATTTGACGTTAGCTGGAACAGAATACTGGAGTTGTTCCAGCTTGAGAAGGTTCGTTACATACTCGTAGATCGTCACTGCACTGTCCGGTAAACATGCAGTCACAGCCAAGCTTCTACCAATGCTGTTTCCCTGAAACTCCGATTAAATTTCCCATCTTTCCATCTTGAATGCTGAGTTCCAGATTGAAGATTAACGCAAGGAGCACCCAGGGAATGCAATACCCATCCGCCCACCGTCTACAAGCCAAGCGTCTGACTTTGCCCTGTGATCATGACCTTTGACCGATTACTCTCAAAATCGAATCCCCTCAACCTTGCTATATCCTGAACACTTCCACAAAGGCGAGCAGAAATTTAACTGTTTAATTGACCTTGCCATGTGACCTTGACCTTTGAACATTCCCTGTGACCTTGGCATTTAAGTGTGTTCAGTGTCGAATTCCTTTATTTTTGCCTTACTTTGAACATTTCCTTATAATCAGGTCTTAATCAAATGAAAATGATTTAAGTTGATCTTGCCATGTGACTTAGACCATTGACCAATTATTCTAGAAAAAAAAAAGTTCAACCCCTTGTCTGAATCTCAACCCTTTCACAAGCTTGGTCGAAATCAGATCAAAGCAGCTGTAGTTATTTCGTTCACACACAAACACTCGGGCCCGGCTTTGACATTGCCCTGTGCCCTTGATCTTATTGCTCTGAAAATTGAATCCCATCGTTCTTGCTTTACCCTTAACACTTCCATCGGGTTTGGTCTAAATCGGAAACAGAACTGCTGAAGTTGATAGTGCTAGGTCAGACTTTGGCCAAACCCTGTTACTTTCACCTCTGACCCATTCTTTAAAAAATATATCGGCCCTATTACATTTTTTTAATTGCATAAAATCTGTTTCCAAACACACACACACACACACACACACACACACACACACACACACACACACACACACGCACGCACGCGCGCGTCCTGAAAAGCGCCCGTTCGTGGATGTCATAGTAGTAACAGCAGTTGCAGCTCCAGGCTCATTTGAACGTTGACCCCCACCATTGTTCTCTCGAGGGATAGGAACGGAGCTGAGGAACGTGTGTATGGCAGGGCAATGGAGTAGCTCAGATATATTGGTCTCCCCAGTGGGTGAGGGATAAAGAGACAGAATGGTGTATTATTATTATTATTATTATTATTATTATTATTATTACTGATACGACTCTGGACATAAACCATATACAGTAATTTGTTTCCCGAGGCGAAGCATTCCTTTTACGTGACACACACCTTCCCATATCGCCACTTCGACGCAATTACCTACCGTCCATATTGAATACAAAATGACAGATATGTTTTTATGACATATCTAAGGTCTTGTGGAATACCAGTGAAGTTGTTTTAATGACTTTCAAATAATACAACTGTTCCTTACCCAAATTTGGGATCGTACTCGTTTCTTTCAAACAACAGATCACTTCTCCAATTACTGTGTGTGTGTGTTCTCGCTGTCTTCATGCCTAACTATTTTACAGGAATGGGCAATGCAGGCTCGGTATGTTCCTTCCTCTGTTACTATTTTTTCACACATATCTCTAAACTTAGGAATAGTTTTGGCAAACAGAACTGTCATATGGTAGCTGTGCGTGCGTGCCTGTGTGTGTGTGTGTGTGTGTGTGTGTGTGTGTGTGTGTGTGTGTGTGTGTATCTTGTCAAGGAGAAAAGAAATGTGGGTCACGAGAGCTTCCGTCGCACTAAGTATCCATAAGCGCATCAGTATACATTAAAGAGAACCTCCTGATGTATGCATGTAAACACTCTCAGGTTGCTGGGGCTCACTCGCAACTGAGTAATTTTATCTGGGCTTTACTGAAATTAAACTCTAGAGAAGATGAGACTCTGAGTAGGTATATGGTGACAGCATAAATACATACAGGCTTTTACACACATTAGTAGTTGAATATTATGGGGTGGGGTTAGCCTGAACAAAATACTAATGTTGTTGCGAGTGTTAAAGGGTTAAGGACTATTCTGTGTGGCGATGGAGGCTTTCTAATATCTCTTCCTTATCGATTTGCTGTTATATACTACACCTGGATGCTATTTATGTCATTTTATACTAACGTTGCTGTTGCTGCTGCTGTTGTTGCTGAGTAAGACAAGTCTGTCTGGCCTAGTAGACTAGATGACGACGATAATCATTCACTTATTTGATGCAGTACTGCCAATTTCTTCCCTTTTCTGTGCTTGCCTTCCTCTCTTCGTATTTCTCCCATCCTTCGTGTCACATTTTACTGTTTTCCTATTCATTTCAGATGGCACTACACTGAGTGTCAGACCTAATGGCTTTCTGTAACTCAGGAAACCATTTACAGCGCCAGTAGTAAACATATAACCAAATAACAAGCTGATGTGGAACCTACTGTACTATGGTCCCATTATTATCTGGGTGGCGTCCACCCGGACACCAAACCTTCACACTCTTCCCTGCATCTCGCTGTGCTGAGGGACTGTCTGCTGCAAGGAGGCATTGGTTCACTGCATCGCACAACCCTGCAGGGGTAGTTGCCTAATACTGACAAGCAGATATTTAGGCATAATACGCAGAACAGATCTCTACAAAAGAACCATAACGGAGTCTCAAAATCCACCAAGAGTATGCCCCTAAATGAAATGACAGGGTTTAGTACAACTGTGGGCAAGCAGCTCTGTTATGATGAATACAATCCGCCACGTTCTTACGTTGTGCATCCCTCTATTCCACAGGCGATATTTTATATTATATTATATAATAATTCATTAGTGTTATAATCGAGCTGCTATTTCTGCCAGATCTTAATGAGCAAAGGAAGTGTGGGACATAGTAAGGTACCCCGGTAGCGGAAGGGAGTCAAAGCTCGTCACCTTCACATGTCGGTGGGAAGTGTTGGCTCTGTATTGTTGTGCGTCTCATACTTGCCCGGGGCTTCAGTAAAACCATATGCCGCAGATAAAACAATATCGAAAGTGCTTGCTTTACCTGGAAGAAGCAAGGCGAAAATAAAACCTGTTTCCTGGTAGAGCTGCACTTCTTAAAAAAAAAAAAAAAAAAAAAAAAAAAAAAGTGAGGCACACCCCTCCTTGGAAAGCAGGAGTAACATTCAGCGAAGGTCAGGACCCAGGGGAAGGTAATGAACAGTTTGAACAAATTTCGGTTTAGTTCAATGCACAAACACACATTAAAAATTCTGCTTATACACTGTGAAAACACTAAAACACCGTACCACCGTATCGTCAAAAACAGTCATATATCACTACTAGTATTAACTTAAAAGCACACACACACACACACACACACACACACACACACACACACACACGAGAGAGAGAGAGAGAGAGAGAGAGAGAGAGAGAGAGAGAGAGAGAGAGAGAGAGATTCCCTACTATTTAATATTCCCCTTCTTGCATCTCTCATCGCCACGCCCTCACATCTCTCCCCCCTCTCCCCACTACACTCTTGGTCTGTAACTGAGAACTCTATCAAATGACCGAAGCGGGATGAAACAGACCAACAGCCAACAGGTCAGAGTGGGGAAAGTTACTATAGGCGGCCTGCCCTGTAGTAAACTGAGAGGCTGATGATGATAATGAAGATGATGATGATGATAATGATGATGATGATGATGATAATAAAGCTTTGAATGTAATCCCTCTATCTCTCACGCAAACCCTCCTTCACTCATAATAATCTCTCCATTTCCCCCAAACCTCCTCACCTCTTCCCATTATAGTCCATCCACCGTTCATATTATAGCCCCTTGTATAACCTCCGCCTCTCATATAGCCTCTTCGCGCCATAGAATCCCTCATATAGCGCCATCCACCCCTGACTTACCCCCTGCACCTCTCTAACCCTTACATAATACCCCCACCCCTCGTAATCCTCTTACAGTAACCCTCCATCCCTCATCGTATAACCTTTCCTCTCTTGCCATCATCACTCTTCCCTGCCTTGGCCTATCCCTGTGCCTGCCAACCTGTGCGTGCGTGGTGTCAGCGGTATGGGGGCGCCTACAGCTGTCATATCAGGAGGCACTAGAATGTCGCTACGCACACAGCACTCTGCAAATCGCCGGAGAAATAATGCTACCTCAAAATAACCCTCCAAAATAAAAACAAAACTTCTTCAGAATCTCTAAAATATATGATCAGTTTCTAAAGCAACACTAGATTCATGCGACAGACATTAAATTTTTGCGTTAGGTCTGGTGGCAAGGGAGCTACATTGGCAACCTGTCCCTCACGCCTAGCAACAGCGGAGTGTAATCGTCCTACACTGGCAAGCTACCCAGCCCTCCTCGTGGCGCCTGTGTCCGGGGAGTGGGCGCTCAATATTTAGCCATTATCGGGGCTCACACTCCTGCCCCCACTCCCTGCCTTCCCCTCTGCTACTTATATAATTACAGGTGAATTTTTTTTTCTTGTTAAATCGCTTCTAGTGTTCGTGCAAGGTGCAATCGTCTAAAAACAACAGTCTTTCAAGGTGGTCACTGCCAATACTTAGCAATTACGAGGTCTCACACTCCTCCCTTCCACTTCCTGCCTTCCTCTTTGTTACTGCCATAATTACAGATGTCATTTTTACCCACATTATAAGCTTACAGTTTTCGTGCATGCCGTAATCGTCTAACAAATAAGAATTTTTCAAGGACGTCGCACTCAGTACTTATCATTCCCGGTTTTCACAATTCTGCCTCCCACTCCTTACTTCCCTCTCTGCTGCTGCTCTAATTACAGATGGTATTTCTTGCCAGTAAACTGTTTTTAGTTTTCGTGCAAGTGGTAGTCGTCTAAAAACAGCAGGCTTTCAAGGACGTCGCTTAATACTTTCGATATCAAGGAGTGTCACGCTTCTGCTTCTAACACCCTGCCTCCCTCTCTACTACTACAGTAATTATAAATGTTTTATTTGTTTTTTAACATATTTCTGCTTCGTGCAAATTAAAACAGTGAAAAATAAATCTTTCATGGACGTCATTTTCAACATTTAGCTATTACCAAGTCTCACACTCACTCATCCCTCTTCCAACCTCATCCTCTGCTACTTCAGTGAGCACGGATGGCATGTCTTCTCATTTTAACCATTCACAGAGTTCTTACAATCTTAATGGTCTAAAAACAATCTTCTTTCAAGACGTCACTTTCCTTACTTAATCATTATCGGGTCTCACACTCACACTTCCCTCTCCCTGCCTCCATCTTTACCAGTGTAATAATAACGACGTCATTTCTATCCAGTCCAAGCGCTCCCAGTTTTCGTGCTATTTCTGACCAAAAAAAAATATATATATATTTCCCCTCTGATGCCTCCCTCCCTGTTACTGCTATAAATAATGATGACATTTCTCCATCCCACGGCCGGAATAGCTCTATTCTGTTACAGATGACACTAGACAATTTTCTACAGCTGAGAACGAATCATGATAGCCTGGGTCAGAAATGTCCCCAATAAACATCTCATAGCCGGAACAACTGGAGCATTCTACTGGAGCTTAGCTAGACAATTATATTCAGATGAGTCGTAAAAGCTTGAATTTTAACCACTTTTAGGTTTCTTGCAAGTCGTATTTTTTTTATTAGCAACAGACTTTCAAATGAGTCAAACTAATAGCGGCATGTTATACTGAGACTCATCTACTTGTTACTGAGGCCCCAGATGGACTTTCTCCCTTTCTTTCATACCCACCCACACTTTCATTTCTTGGAGCTTCATGCTGTTTTCGGGTGAATGTTATCTGTTGCGATGGAATCAACCCGTGGCGTCATCTGTGCTGAACCTGTATTTCAGAGCCATGTGGGAAAACATTCGTATCAAATTATGTCATATGGTGTAATACATTTATGCAACTGCTGGTTATCTGAAACACGTCCTTCAGACACCATCATTCTGTTGTGTTCTTAGTAACTTTTAGGAGAGCTATTTTTAATTATGTGATAATCAAGTGTGATATGGTGATAGGCTATAATACAAACACTGCATTTTTTGCGGCCATTCTCATTGACCTTTAGCATTATACGAGTAGACATAGATAGACGGTCAGATATATATGATTTACAGTGGTGTTGGGGTTAGGTAGGGGCGCCCATCATCCACTCACTTGATGTGTCTGCCCTCCTCATCCCTATTTCTCCCAACTTTCTTGTCACCATTTATTATTCTTTCCACTTCAGGTGGTTCTCCACTGAGTGACGAGCCAATTGGTTTCCTGCGCCACAGGGAACTATTTACAACGCTGGGTGGTAATCATATAGCCAAGTAGTGGGGTGACGTGGAGCATGCTATGGTGCCAATGTTAACTCGGTGTAGAGACACAAATGTGGCGTCCACCCTGGAACCAAACTTCTACACCGAACCTCGTTCCTCGTTTTGGCGAGGCGTTGTCAGCCGCTTATGGGCATCGGTTTACTGCATAGGACGGCCTTGGAGGGGCGGTTGCCTGCTTGCGGATGATGGGACTCCTCGATCAAACAGACTGGGGTAGCACAACAATAACAACAGTTTTGGTGTGAGACATAGTAGGGCAAGATGTCGTCATTTACTACTGATAAGTTCATATTCCACGTCGCAACCCCAGCTGGGCTTCGTAAATCCTGATCAGATCTAAGCCTGAGCTGAGCGTCTTGTGAGGGGAAGTAGGTCACACAGATGTTTACTTGATGGACAGGTCTGTGTGGGTGAGCCTAAGCACCACTCTGAACCAACCTGTCCCCTTACTTATGTGACACTCCCACCACACCACCTCACCTCACTCCATCACACCTGCCTTCCCACCACACCAACCCTCGCCACATCATCATATTAAACGAGCCCTCCCATCATCATACCAGCCCTTCCCACCACACCACCACACCAGCCCTTCCATCATAATATTCCTCCCTCAACAAAAGCACTCCCACCACACCATCCCTTCCACCACAGCATCACACCAGCCCACCTACCACACCACCACATCAATCCTATCATCATACCACCACACCAACTCTCCTACCCCATCACCACATCAACCTTCCATACCACACTACCACTCCAGTCCTCCCCAGTTACCACCGCCACCACACCACCACACACCTCTCCCACCACACCACATCTGCCCTCCTCACCGCACCACTACACCAACCAGCGTGCAATAAATAGCCAGATATGAATTGCTTATCAGAATATCTCAGTAATCTCTAATGCCACTAAGAACAAGGATCCATTAAGGGACTGACCCAGAGGCGCAGTGGAATATGTGTAAATTAACAGGGTAACATCAAGCGTCTTATAAACTTTCTTAAGCCTGAGTTGTGCGTAAGACTGTTTCAGTATATTTACATCTTAAACCATACATCCACCATACCATTCATAACTAAACTACAGCCAGTGGTAGTGCGAAAAAACACGGAAAACAATACTATGTCCAATAATAGAAAACTGCAGTGGAGTGTCGCGTATCCTGATAGGTGGTGAAGTCTATCGTTTTCTGTGGATGCGCTAAAATATTTTATTCAAACTAAAAGACTGTTTTGTTCAGCTGACGGGAATTCTAGTTGTCAGTGGATTAAAAACAGTCTCGAATAATCTTTGAAATGTTCGAATTTTCCATAGCAAAATAAAGAGTCTGGATTGAGCCTGACCAAAACACTCGAGTGGTTCCATAGCAGGGACAGAGTTAAGAGCCTTGATAAACACTATCCCTGTATCATAAGCCCATTAATTAGAGGCTGTATATTGTGTTTTATTCTCACTAACAATAAATTATTGCACTCAGCTAATGGTAAAGGCCATGCAGTGAAAGAGGTTAGCGTGTACACCATATTCATTTTACTATAGGTACCTCCAGGCGATTTTACTAAGCTTATAAGTGGCATTTCGAACTGGAGGGATTAGATATTGCCTTCTTTACCTCTCCATAGCTAGACGATTTTTCCCAGGTTCAGCTAAAATCGTCTTAACAAAATGAATAACGCATCATCGGCTTGAGTGGATTATTGAAGGCTGTCTCTACCTCCTCCAGTTTTCAATAATCTAAGCTGAATAACATCGCCTGGTGGATGCATGAATAAATCAGCAAAATACGTCATTAAAGGGAAAGGAATAACGGAAATAAGTGCATCCTCCCATTACGGTTATTTCGACATGGGGTGTGGCACTGACCAGGGCCGGACGCACAAACACACGATTAATTTCCCGCCATAACTGTGAGTCGTTATTTTCAGGAAGATCAAGGAAAGGGCAGCACTGAGTCTTTCCATGTCTTTTGTTCCTGTCAGAAAAAAAATCTGGTCATGAGAGGAACATTATCGTAGGTTTATATACTGCCCTTGTTCTACCAGGAAGGAAGAGGAAAATAGAGTGCAGAGTATTTCAGTGTCTCTGGCCCTCCTGCAAGAATAAATCAGAGTTACGGCAGGGAACTGATCCTAAACAAACCCACCCCAGAGAAGCAGGGGGAGAAATCTAATGGTCGTATTTAATTTAGCACATTTTAACAATGAGATGAAGGAGTCTAATGAGTGAGAAGGTGAGAAGGTACAGTATGTCATCATCTTAACTTGTCTACTTGCTTAATGATGGATGTAGGCCCAGAAACAAGGAAAGAGAATATACCAAGCTGAGGAGAACTAACAAAAGCATGTCCAGTGAAATGAGCTTCACAGATATGCACACATCATTCAAGCCTCTGGAATCCTGGCTGCACCTCACAGACTTAACCATCTACTCTCTCTCTCTTTCTCTCTCTCTCTCTCTATCTATCTCTCAGTGTGCCTCAAATATGCCTGTCAAACAAAATCAGTCCGTTAACTATCAGGCAGAGAAAGAGGGATGAAGGGAGGATAATATTTGTCTTGTTCTCCTTAATCACTACATATCCAGCGTCTCAGTATTTCCGCACATTACCAGCTGACACTTCAAGGCATAGGTAGGCGACACCCCCTCTCCCACAAGCCGCCGTCTGTTGGTGTAAAAGTGAATTAATGAGCTTCAAGAAATGGCTGCCTAGTGTATGGCCAGAGTATGATACTGAAGAGGAATTGGAAAGTAATGCTTGAGGATCTCTCTCTTTCTCCTTCTCTCTCTCTCTCTCTCTCTCTCACACACACACACACACACACACACACACACACACACACACACACACATAGGGTATAATGACATTGATGCCAATGGCTATTATGTGCAGTAAGTGAAAGGCATAACAGTAGTATGTGATATATACATTCAATAATATATTACAATGTTAGCTATAACTACATAATACATAAGCAATAACAATAGTATATATGTTTCTTACAATCAGTATTTTACAACGATACTGACTATAATTACATATGACATTGGCCACACCCTCTACCATATATGATATGATATTATGACTATGGCTATAATTACTTAATAATAGTGAGTGATAGATCCTGCTATGACATTGTGACATTGGCTGTAATTCCCTATGACACTGAGTATAACATCAACCACATACGTAAAGCAGTAATTAAGAAATAATAGTTCTTTGATATACAACGAATATGGTATACTGACCATGTATGATAATATACTCTAGTCTTTTGTTGCATAATGAACATTTACTGTATGATCAATCGCTGCAATTCACTTGATTTACTGATATCGTGCCTTGTAATAAGTCGTTGCACTAATCCTCAGATGTGTAAGGATTACCTCTAGTGAGTTTTGTATGGGGAACACTGAAATATTAGCGTATATTACGGCATTATTTTATCATAGTAGTATTGCGGTGGTATCACAGTGTTGTGGGAGCTTTTGCTATGGAAAGTTTTCTGTTCTGGTACAATAATATTATTTTAGTATAACTTTATACAATGAACACACAGTATGAACCTATAATAGCCAAATAATACTCAAGGACATGCTGCATTGATAATAAATATAAATGTGTATCTCCACCCGCCACATTAGTTCATCATACTCCGTATTTTAATTATAATGTCCATGGCGTTGCAGTGTTCGTCAGTGCGCTCCCACATCATCCTTTGTATGTGTTTAATTCAAAGTAATGGCCATTATTTAAGATTATATTGAGTCTGATTATTTTTTTGCCTTCCTCAACCCGTACATTTTTGGCCAGAAGGCTGCCGTCTATCGAATGAACAGTATATCAAACTTTCCCAAATCCGTGTGGGAAGTTTTATTTTTTTGGTCAATATTCTTATCCTTATTCTTTCTTTTTAAAAGGTAAATGACCATTTCTCAGAGGCTATTTGGCCTAGAGCCTTCAAACTTTGTCAGCTGGGTCCACCAGCTGGCCGCTTCATCTGGCAAAATTGGAAGGAATTCGATTAACCGGATCTCTGGATATTATCCAGAAAACAGAAAACCAAATTGTTGACATTATCTCAGAAACCACTCAGGCAAGAAGCTGAAATTTTTAAAGCACATTCCCTTTGCGGGGGAGCAGACCTGAAAGGAGTGTGAACTTAATTAGATGGATATCCTCCGAGATCGCCTAGGGTCAATTATTGGGCTTTCCCGGATATTCTGGATGTCACCTAATTTTCCGTGAAAGAATACTGCTAGAGCCACCAAACTTGGTGGATTTGTAGACCTTGATAACTTAAGGTCACATGCACAGGATTGGTGACCTTGGCCCCAAGCTTTCTTTGTAGCTCGGCTTCTAGTAGGCAATGGCTGTGGAAGTTTTTATCAAAATTGTCCTTGGACAATTTTACCGAGTTCTAGTTATCATCATCATCATCATCATCATTATTATTATTATTATTATTATTATTATTATTATTATTAGTGTATTATAATTATTATTACTGTATTATTATAATTACCCGGTATTATTCACACACACACACACACACACACACACACACACACACACACACACACACACACACACACACACACACACACACACACACACACACACACACACACACACACAAAAGTGGTCGCGCGCGGGTGAGAGAGTTTATCAGCCTGGACGTCGATGGAACTAACCCAGTGGCTAAATGCATACAGTATCAGTGTCCATCATAGTTACCACTCGCTATGTAATTCCAGCACACCTCCTATTAGGCCATAACGAGTGATATAGCCATGCAGGTGCAGTGACGTTCAGGTGTGCCAAATTTCAGGTGCGTAGTGGAGGAGGTGGGGATCAAATGGGAAGAAAAACTGTCTATTGTCTGAAATAATGTTAGTTGTTTTCCAGGCTGGGGAAGGGAACTGTGTGAGTTTTTTTTTTTAACAGAAAATGAACAAGGAAAGGAAAAATAAACTAAATAAAAAGACAATCCATTCGCCAGATTACAGGTGTTCTCCATCTCATAAAAAAAAAAAATAAAAGTAACAGCTGGACTTGAACTGCTGAGGGTTGAAGTTTGGGGGGAAATCACTCCGGGGAGAAGCAGTTCGGGGAATAGAAGAATTCTGATTGGCGGAAGTTTTTCAATATGGCAGTGTGACAGTCCAATCATGGGCGCTGCCAGATGCCTGTGTAGAGCGGGGGAATGCGTGGAGAGGTGGCACAATGGACGAAACTTAGTGTGATCATTTGCCATAAAAGTATCTGTAAAATAATTAATGCAAGGGAGGCAAAATTCCTTCTTACGTAGGAGAGCTAGTTCATTTGTAATTGCTGGGTTATTAACAATCCTTATGGCTTTGTTCTGAATTTTATCCAGTTCTTTTAGTGCAACTTCTCCACATCCACTCCACAAGAGTGAGTTTCTGTATTGTTCAAGCTGCCTCTTCGGACCTTCCATAAGATCTATAACATGTCACAATAACCAACCCGCTATTGCGATCATACCATCACTGAATGAGAGAAGTCTAGTTTTTATTCAATATGGACGATGGGTATTAGTGTCAAAACGGTGACGTGTGCAGGTGTGTGTCACGTAGAGGGACTGGTGGGCTTCAGGGGACGGAGCATCAATTCTAAGCCCAGAGTCAAGGAAAAAAAAAAAAGAAAAAGAAAAAAGAGGGTGCTTGGAGACTGTGTGGGCGAGGGCGCTAGTTTTGTGAGTCTGAGAGGTAAATAGAGGAGGAATGTGGGCGACGAAGAGTTAAACACCTTTAACCAGACGCAGCATTTTACTGCTTTATTTTTCCTGTCACCTGACGACATTATTAACATTTGGATAGAATTTTGGAAAGGAAGGAAATGAATATAGTCTTCATTACCCATTTGACCATGAGAGGTGTAGTAAACTCGTCTTGAGGTAGGAAGAACAAAACCAAAAAAACGTAATCGCAGAGAAGAGTTTAGAGTCGGGTTGAGGCTGGGTGAGTGTGTGGGGGTGTGGTAGGGTGGGTTGGTAGATGAGTGTGTGGCGGTGTGGTTGGCTGGGTGGCTGGGTGGGAGTGAGGTAGGGTGGGTGGTTGAGTGGAGGTGAGGCAGGTTGGATGGATGGGTGGGTGGGGGTGAGGTAGGCTGGGTGGAGGGAGGAAGCCATGCCAAGTGTGGATAATGGAGAGAATAACAACTTAACGACCATATCTAATTATATATCTTGCTCTTAGAATCTCCAGACCAGTTTTTTCAGCTCAGGGTATATCGTACGAAACAAAGGACTGATATATAACCTTCATTAACCCCTTTCCTAACGAGGTGCACACTTCAAGCTTAAGGAAACAGTCAGGTGGCAGCAATAGGAAGCAACAAACACATATCACCGTACTGAGGTGTTTAATTAAAGCAGACAATTTTTTACCAGCCTAATAGTCGTGTTTTCCGTAATCTGAACCATCCGTCCTTGCATTGTGCCTCTGTCTAGTAAATGTAATTCTCATATGTACAATCAACATCAAAAGTCCTGTCCCCTACCCTGTTTATTCACTCCTTGCCCTTCGAAAATCGGTGTGGTGGATCCGCAACAAATGACACTGATAGATTTATTTGGTTTCAGATCAGTGTGGCAAGGAATTCCACCACAGTGATATACCAAAGTCAATGGATACTCGTATTTTTGACCCTTTCACCTCGATTACATATTTCTTGTTATCTTGTTACTTTCAGACGGGTTCATTAACCTTAGGAGAGGTTTTTCAGACTGGTTGGATGGATGATGATGATAATGATAATAATAATAATCCATACATCCATCATCCAATCCTACGCTGCCCCATGAGGAGAGTAGGAGCCCGGGGCTAGACAAATTGGTCCTGACATTTAAGATGAGAGTGACCAGCCTCACTCATCCCTGAGTGGCATTACGTGAACAATAACCCTGATCATCCCTTGGATATAAACCTTCACCGACTCAATCCGACTGGAGAGCCTTAATTACCCACTAAACCACCAGGCGCCATAATTTGGTTATATGGTTACCACCCAGCTTAGTAAATTGTTACCTGGTGTACAGGAAACCATTCGGCTTGTCACTCAGTGTTGAGTCACCCATAGGCAGAAGGAAGAGGAAAGAATGAAGGACAGAAAAACAAAAGAGGGAGCGTAAAGTCACCCGTAGGCAGAAGGGCGTGGAAAGAATGAAGTAAAGGAAGACAGAAGAGGAAGGAAGGAATGGAGGGAGGAAAGGAAAGGGCAGACATCCGAGAGCAACACTACACTGAGTGAGTGGATGGTAAGCGCTCCCACCTACCACAAATAATAATAATAATAATAATAATAATAATAATGATAATAATAATGATGATAATGATAATAATAGTAGTACTGTAGTAGTAGTTGCAGTAGTAGTAGTAGTAGTAGTAGTAGCAGTAGTAGTAATAATAACAATGAAATTACAGTAATAGTAGTAATAGAGGTTGCAGTAGTTGTTGTAATAATTTGTCGACTGTACATATGAGTCACAATTACATTTATTCTTTTAATTAACCCCAATTTTTCCCCAGGCCACGACACGCAGGCAGTGATTTTATAGGCCCGGTCCCTATATAAGTTCTAAATACACCCGGCCTACGGTAGGGAAAACCTTGCCTAGAGGTTTCATGGCCAGCCCGGAAATCAAATCCGGGCTTCTCTGTGGCGGGCTGAGTGTGCTTCTGATTACAGCCCAGCCACCCCCAGGGCGTGGGGGTGGAGTGGAATACCGATGAGATGTGAAGGCAGGAATTGGTGTCGAACGGGTGAGGATAAATTTTTTTTCTTTCCCTGCCACTCTGAATGAAATTTGGCAATGCACTGTAGGTGGCGGGAAAGCGATGGACAGGTGGATGGCTCATGTTTCATAACCATGCTATTCGTTCCCTCGGCATTTCAGAATTCTGTGATAGTCCAGTAATTGAATTTGCAAATATGAAAGGACAATGGCACATCAAAGCCAGCTGCTTATGCAATACCCATGGCTGATTCGACTCACCCTCAGTCAGTCTACATTCTTGTTGCGGACGTTACAGGACCACGTAATTGCCAGCGTCGCTCTGTGGCTTTTACCCTAACTTGACCTAATACTGCCATCTATCCATCTCTCATGTCGAGTTGTAACAATTGATTAACACTCCAGTATAGTGCTAGTCACGAAGAAATGCTGCGAAAAGGCTCTAGGACTATAGTATTGTCTTATTCTGCCTCTGACCGACGTGAAGAAAACTGCCAAAGTGTGAAAATCTGGGCCAAGTTAAAGCGGGATAGTACATATGTTCTGTATGCGGCCGACTTGCATACGCCTGACTTGGGTGGGCAGCCATACACACACAAGCAGCGGGATTCGTCATGACCCACGTCCCTGGGAAGTAGTGGAGTGACCGGACTGGGGACACCAACGCTGCAAAGAGGGGATCAACATTTACCTCTTTCTTGTTCTTGCTGGTGATGGATGAGTGACTGAGGCCATCAGAAGACAAGAGGTGATAGATCTTATTTGATGATGCTCTTAATATGGCAGGATACGTAGAGTAGGAGCTGCAGGAGAGAGTCTGGGAATGGCAGGAGGAAGTAATGAGGGAAAGTTTAAAAGTAAATTAAGGTACGACGGACGTGATGATCAGCAGCAATCAAGAACGAGGCCAGATCTGTGTGTGTGAATAGACGAGAGGATGATCTGAAGCAAGTGGACAGTTTTAAGAATTTAGGAAGTAACATGTAAGCGCTAAGGATGTGATGCAGACGGATTATTGAAATACATTTTAAGGAACGTATTACGTATTGAAATACATTTTCAAAGTGTGTAATGCATTTGGTATTTAAATACTAAAAATGTATATGAAGTAATGTATTTAACATCTAGTTAGGTATGATTTGTAATATAAGGTATGATTTGTAATATAAGGTTAGTATACGGGGACTGACTTGCTTTGGTAACAGCGGCAACACGAAGCCTAGATGGCCAGTCTGCAGCGAACTCTGTAACGTAGGGTCATCCCCGGTTGTTTAGCGAGTCGTAGGGTTCTATTCCTGCACACTACAGTCAGAAGGTTCACTCCTAGTCAGGATTAGAGTTTAATCAGGAGGTGCACACGCACTCAAGGTGCACTCCACACAGGTGTACACTCAATCCAAAGGTGCGCTCGAATCATGTGCACATCCAGTCAGGAGACAGACGCCAGTCAGGCGCTTTTATTTTGCCTTTTTTGTTTTTCCATGTCCCTTTGTTTTGGAATATTTTACTACAAGGTTAACTACATCGTGAGGAGATGTAATCATGAGGTAATGTAGGATGGACTTGTCGCCTATACGACTTTCATTCTAACTTGACAGATCCCTAAGCCCTTTCAGTTCAGTTGATGGCCAGGTGTAGTCAGTCTGGAGGCTTGATCTGATCAGTAACCAAGAAGACTCATTCCTAACCTACCTCGTAACTAACATTCAGAGAATTGGATACAATAACGAATTAGTATTCTCAAATAGTGGATGAGGCTCAGTTCTGCCAGATGAAAATGAACGGTGCCTTATTTGTTGCGGGGACAACTCTGTCTGTGGTGTAGGTGTGGGTGTGGGTATGGCAGGAGAAGTAGGAAATAAATAAATGATGAAGGGAAGACAGTGATATCGCTATGCCCTCCCTGCGACACACTAGTGACAGCCGTGCGGATTGAAAGAAGAATATTTTATATCGATCACCCTGTTTCCATTGTTCACTTGTCTCAGTAGTCCCCGTATATACCATACACCTCTACGTGTCACCACTCCGGCGCTAATACCCACCGTCCATACTAAATACATGCTAGGGCTGTGTCATATAACGCTAGTGCATTGGTATTAGCGGGGGTATTTTTACGACATGTCGGCGGGTGTTCTGGTAGATCAGTTAAGTCTGCTTTATGAAATTCAAATCCTTCAACTGTTCCCTGCCCTCGCTGAGATTCGAACCTGGGTCCACCAATCAGATTTCCTCACAAATTAAGGAGAATACCTTCCTAATAATGCGAGGATGTGAGTACCTTGAGCCAGTATTCCCTCCAAAGTTACCAAATCACCAGTAAAAGGATCTGCCCTGAAAAATCAGCTTCTATCTCGAAAAAAAAAAAAAAGACACTTTTCCTATTCACCTCGTACGCTTACGTGTGTGTGTGTGTGTGTGTGTGTGTGTGTGTGTGTGTGTGTGTGTGTGTGTGTGTGTGTGTGTGTGTGTGTGTGTGTGTGTGTGTGTGTGTGTGTGTGTGTGTGTGTGTGTGTGTGTGTGTGTATGTGTGTGTGTGTGTAAACAGTGGGCGAGTGAGTGAGTGAGGAGAGTGAATGAGTACGGAACATGTTAGTGACTGAGGAGGGAGTGAGTGTGTCGGTAGTGAGTCAGTGAGTGAGTGGCGAATGAGTGACTGAGTGAGGGACTGGGGAGTGAATAAGTGAAGGAATGAGTGAGTGGAAAGTGAGTGTTTTAATAAAAGAAGGGGTGAGTGAGGAATTTCTGAGTTAACGAGTGAATAATGGAGTAGGTAGTGAGAGTGTGAGTGGGTAGCGAGTGACTGTGAGTGGGGAGCAAATGAATGAGTGAAATAAAAGAGAAGGGAGGAAAAAGTGAAGTCAGTGATGGGGCAGAATGAGTGGAGACAAAATACGAGGGTTTGAGAGAGGAAGCGGATGTTCTAGTCGTTGATCTGGATTTGCTGTTGCTCAAACTGTAGCTCAGATGACTTTCTTTGTCAGATCTTTTATCTTGGCTAATTTCTGCGTCCTGAAATTATTATTATTTTTTTTTCGACACTTCAGTATCTGTGGCCAGTAAAGAATTATCTCTAGTTTTTTCCTGTTCTGTGTCATCACTACCATACACCTCCATTCACTCTATCTCCACTCACTGTCTCGCTTCATGTCACCCTTCTGTTGACTTGAACTACAAAGTCCCTGTGTTGAATGAAAAAAAAGAAAAGAAAGAAAACTACCTCGAAAAGCTCAGAAGCCGGCATCAAGTTATTCTGCAAGAAATGGAAAAACGCATGCAACTGCACACCGCCGGATACCGGCTCCGTAGAGCACCAGTTCATCGGACGTACCTGAGGCAGAAACACTCATGTGGCACGAATGACTTGCCAGTTTAATGCCATCAACCCCGGGGCGTATTTTTAAATATGACTTTTTTGCTGTACCTAGACGATTTTGCTCATCTTGGGAGAGTAACTTAATAATGATAACAAAATTAAAACGTAAAGACGCCATCTTACAGCAATAGTTCAAGAACTCCAAGGTCTGTGGCTGGAAAAAGCTAACAGCATCAGTAACAAATTGTACTCTTACCATAGTTCTTTTATTTTTATTTTATTTATTTTTATGTACCCGACTCCGGACACAGACATGGCAGCTTATACCTTGAGGATCAGGAGTCCTCCTCTGTGCCACACACCCCTTATGTCACCTCTTCGGCTCTGATACACAACATCCATATTGAGTACTTGCTGGGGCTGTTTCACTCAGGACTGGTGAATTGGTATTTGTGGGGGATTGATCAGGGACATATGGAAGATCAGTAAGGTCTGGTTGGACGATATTCAAATCACTAGATGGTTCCCTGCAGTAGGTTGGTGTCGAACTCGTGTCTTTTCGATCAGCAGACCATTTTCCTAACCACCTGGCCACCACATCCCCCCTACGGCAAATTACCTCCTTATTCCAGGGGTATGAAATTTTTATCTTCCAATGCAAACTGTAGTAACTGGCTAATGCAGTAATTCTGCGCCGCTGTGCTGTGCTCTGTTAAGTCTTTTATTTTGTATCTCAATTTTTTTTTTCTGTTTCTCTGCTGCGGTCAGCTCTTTCTCTGCCATTTCTGCTTTATTTTACTATCTTCTGCTCTTTCTCTGCTGTTTGTAATTTTGCCGTCCATTTTCCTCTCTCTCTCTCTCTCTCTGCTATTTTTACTATTCCTTGCACTATCCATACCTTTCTGCTATTTCTGGTGTTTGTTTGTCATATTCTGTTTCTCTGCTACTTTTATCTTTACCTGTTCCATTATTTCTCTACCTATTTTCTTGCATATTATTGTATTCTTAATATATTTTAGTAATGAGGCGTTGTGGTACTAATGTGGATGCTATTGGAAACGTTAAAAGAAATCCTTTGAGATGTGGAGAGGATGGAGACAAAGAAACTGACCTGAAGAGTGTGAGTTAGGTGGGGGAGGGGAGGGGGACGGGAAGACTAAAGATGAGATGGAGGGATGGAGTGGAGAGATATATGAGAGACGGGTGTGTGAGTTGGAGGGAGGGCAGTCAAATGGTAGAGGACAGGACGACGTGGAGGCGATTTATTTGTTTCTACTCTCTGAAGGATTAAGGCGTCTGAGAATAGATAGACAGGTAGGGAGACTGCCATTATTTTCTTGCTCTCGTCTGTTTCTTCTATCTTTACTTTTTGTCTTGTTTCCCTGCTACTGTCTGCCGTTTCTCTGTTATATTTTTTTTTAATGCAAGAAAGAAAGAAACAATGGCCAGGAACCCTCAAACATACTAATATATCCCTGCATTTATTTTTTTCGGGGTATTTCCACTAATTCTCTATACTTTAACACTTTGCAGCTAAATATTATTATTTCTCTGCTATTTTCTAAGAGTTCTCAGCTATTTCCCTTCACTTCCCTGCTATTCCTCTGTTATTTTTCACTATTTCTCTCTATGTTCAAACACTTCCCTGCTATTTTCCATTATTTCTCTGCTATTTTAACTACTAACCTGCTTTTTCCACCATTTTTCTGCTATTTTTAACAATTTCCTTGCTATTTTCCACTATTCCACTATTCACGTCCACTCAGCGCACACTTGCATCACCCAACGATGTACTACGCTCGGCGTCGCACCTGTAAGATTACACTTTAATTGAGACGGAATATTCAGAGCCACGTGTGCACCCATACCCTCTCATTAGTCCTGTGTGTGTGTGTGTGTGTGTGTGTGTGTGTGAGAGAGAGAGAGAGAGAGAGAGAGAGAGAGAGAGAGAGAGAGAGAGAGAGAGAGAGAGAGAGGAATGTGTGTGTGTGTGTGCGTGTGTCAATTTATGTATGTGTGTTTGTGTAGTGAGTGTGTGTGTGTGTGTGTGTGTGTGTGTGTGTGTGTGTGTGTGTGAGAGAGAGAGAGAGAGAGAGAGAGAGAGAGAGAGAGAGAGAGAGAGAGAGAGAGAGAGAGAGAGAGAGAGAGAGAGGATAATGCAGGATACTAAAGATTCACTCCAGGCTTTGTTAACTATTTCTCACATATATTCCTACCGTGTGACACTCCACTGCTTTGTTACATTCTGAGAGTTCATTTAACCACTTATAATTACTTTTCTGTAGTGCCGGGGTGCTGGAGAGGGTCGCCTGCATGTGGTGGCACTGATATGACCGGGTGGAGGAGCTGCCTGGTTTTCAGTGACCCTCAGTCCCCTCGTTATCACCCCAAAATGAGGATGATGGACTGCAGGTGAGGGAAGTTAAGTCTGCAGTCCACTGGGTTCACATTACAGATGACCCTGAGACTACAACAACAACAACACAACAACAACAACAACAACAAAAACTACTACTACTACTACTACTACTTCTATCCCCACCCCCACCACCACCACTTCTACTTCTGCAGTACTATTACTGCTACTACTACTACTTCTACTACTGTTCCTGCTACTACTGCTATCACTATCACTTTTACTACAAAAACTACTACATCTATAATTGCTACCACAAAACTATTACTACTATTACTGCGACTTCTGCAGTTACCACCACCACCACCACCACCACGACAACCATCACTTCTACTACAACTACTGATAATAATAATAACAGTAGTTTTTGTGCAATGGTTATTTCAGTTGATAGCAGCTTATGGATTAATTGTATTATGCTTAAAGAATTAATTTGTCAGTGCATATAGGCCTACACTCGAGGAAGACGTATGTTTATGCAGTATGTCTATATAAATAATCTATCTAATAGTTTCATGTCATACTAACATATACAGGTTTTTGTGCTAATATGTACAGGTTTTTGTGCTAACATATACAGGTTTTGTGCTAATATATACAGGTTTTTGTCACTGGTATGGCATTTATAGATAGAAAAGTGTTTTCCAGGTCCGTACTCACACACACACACACACACACACACACACACACACACACACACATATATATATATATATATATATATATATATATATATATATATATATATATATATATATATATATATATATATATATATATATTAGTGATCATCATCAGCAGCAGCAGTTTGAGTATCCACTGCAAGACCAGCCTATCCCTACCGAAGTGGGTACGATACAGCCAATGTATCTCTACCAAGTGGCTCAGGCTGTCTAGTAGAGATTGTATGTAGGGTGAGAAGTGCTTGTAAGTGTAATTGTAGTAATGGAGTGGCTCTGGATGTGAGTGTAGTCTGTGAACCAAGTGTAATCTGCCCGCGCAAGCCGACTGGGTGCAAGCATACTTTATAGTATGGGACACTGGTTCAACCACAGCACCCCTTGTGTCCGCCAAAGTAGTACGTGGCCAGAAGAACGCTCCCAAAGTTCATTACCCTGGCGGGGAGCAAACCCTCGTTCTTCAGCGTACGAAAACGCACACTTTGCCACTGTACCACAGAGGCTCCATATCTATCTATCTATCTATTTATGTATATATAAAATGATTGGAGTTCGTACAATATGTAATTTACTTGCGAAATGAAAACCAACTGATTGAGCGACGACAAGAACAACAACAACAACTACTACTATTACCAGTAACAATAATAATAATAACTGTAATAATAATAATGCTTAGATTAAGGCCTATCAACCACACGAGGATCAGTAATGCCGACAGTCTCTCTTTGCTCTCCTTTCCTTCCCTGGTCTACGATCAGCAACAGTCAATGTTATATACAAAGTCTTTATTTTGTGGACTTTGGTTATATCCAGGTTCCCTTTGTACTGGTGCATAAAACGGGACGAGAGAGGGAAACAAAGTTAGTCCCAGGGTCTGATCGGCCCAGGGATAGGGGAAAAGAATGCTACCCACGTGTTCCCTGCTGCGTGTCATCATCATCATCATTATTTATTATTATTATTATTATTATTATTATTATTATTAATAGTAGTAGTAGTAGTAGAAGTAGTAGTAGTGAAATAATAATAGTTTTTAGCAGCAGCAGCAGCAGCAGCAGCAGTAGTAGTAGTAGTAGTAGTAGTAGTAGTAGTAGTAGCAATAGCAGTAGTACTAGCTGTAATAGTAGTAGTAGTAGTGATAGTTGTACTAGTATTAGCAGTATTAGTAGTAGAAGTAGTACAGTAGTGGTGGTAGTAGTAGTAATACTAATTATACTAATAATGCCAATATTGCTGCTACCATTAGTACTACTATAATAGTTCTAGTAGCAGTAGTAGTAGGTTTAATATTAGTAGTAGCAGTAATAGTAGGTCTAATAGTTGTAGTTGTAGTAGCAGTAGTAGTGGGAGTAGTAGCAGTGGTGTTAGTGGTGGTGGTATTACAAGTACAGAAAATGTAGCCACAGGTTCATATGAAACGTGACCACATTGGACCTCAGATTGAAGTGATCCTCCTCCAGCAGTTCACCATCCTCCTTTCCGGGGACATGGAGAGACCTGAGGGACATTTGTGCAACCGGGCAGTGGAGATGCACGGTTATATCAATGCCACCACATGAGGGCACCCTTTCCAGCACCTGCATGTCTTAAAGGCCACTATAATGTGCTTACTTTAATTAGGCGTAAAACTGTCATCTCTCCATCTTCAATGCGGAGTTGTAGCAAAAGATTAACAGTAGATTACGATTGCCAGTCACGAAGAAGTGCCATGAGTAGGATGTAGAGCCGTAGTACTGTCTTTATCTACCACTGAGCTACTTGAAATAAACAGTAGAAAGACGTAAATCTGGGCCAAGTCTAAAGCAGAGCGTCGAAAACTATATGGGAGCTATGACAACGTTAAAAATAGGTCCTCAGTCTGCAGGTGTCAATATAAAAGCTTATGGAAGGAATAATAATAGCGAGGCTGAGATCTCGAAGAAAAAACAAGATTGTGGAATTATGTTTCGTTGAAGTCTGGAGTTTGAGAAAGTTCGGAGGAGAGTGGTGGTGGATAAAGTAGTCTAGGAAATAATTGGTGATTATTTTTTGTTCCTACATACACATAGATACATACGTACATACATACATACATACATGCTTAAATACTCGTAAGAACAGATGCATTCATAAACACTTCCACACACATCAATTTAAAGAAATATGTACACACACTGACCACACACACATACTTACACACACACACACACACACACACACACACACACACACACACACACACACACACACACACACACATCTTCATAGGTGTTGTTGCACTTTGGCAGTAAGACAGATGGAGGAGTCCACCATCCACTCACTCGAGGTAGTGCCGCATTCAGGTGACTGCAGTGAGTGACAAACCAAACCAATTCCTGAAAATTTGGAAACCATTTACTACGCTGGGTGGTAATCATATAACTAAATGACGCTTGGTGGGTTTATCGGGTTAATGCACTCCATCTCCATTGGGCCTGCAGGGGTTTATATCCCAGGGGGAGTTGGAGACGGAACTGAGCAACCTAGCCCAGGGACCCTACGCTCTGATGGGGGCAAAAAGGGATTGGATGATGGAAGGTTGGATGATCCCTTCAGTCTGATGATGCAAGTTTTAGTGTCTTCTCCCTACCTTCAGAATATTTGTTACGAGTCGGGAAAGGCGTCTCCTACTGAAGGGACTAATGAAGGCTATATCTTTACTCCTTCATTTGTCAGCCTCTCCAAAACTGAATAAAGGTCTGCAAAAATAACGAGAATATAATGAATATAAATCATGTATTCGAGGTGAACGGGTTTGTGTCAGACGATATACTCAGACGATATACAGAAACGATTAACGTAAAGACAGAAGAATGAAATCACAAACATGTTTACTGACCACGTGACCTGCGTCGTGTCATGAAAATGGGGGGATAAAATGGGCGTGGTGGGCTAAAGAATGGGTGGGATGGGCTGATGTGCTTGTGGGTGGTAGGGCTGCGGCAGGAATGTGCATCCTGTGAAAATGAATGTTGTAGGATGAAATTTTCTTTTGTTGTGTAATGAAAAAAAAAAAAGCCCCCAAACCTGCAAAGTTGTTCTTAAAAAAAAAGAAAAAAAATGAAAATAAGTAACCCAAATTCAAGATTCATTTACTTCGAGATGCTGGAATGTATTGTATTTAAAAAAATTGTGGGTTCTAGGCAGAGGGAAATACAGACTGTGGAAGACAGTCCCGTAAATGACCTGTTGTATACGTGATTGGGAGTCTCGGTCAACTCTTGGAGAAAAGGAGTGAGAGTGCCCTACAAGACGCCCGCCGAAATGGAGGCGGGAAGCAAGCAGACAGATCAGAGGAGCTACTACCATTGACGCAGGAAAAGTAGAGATAAAAATGGAACACTGCGGCGAATACAGAGAGAGAGAGAGAGAGAGAGAGAGAGAGTCAAGCCTGTGATAATGGGTGCTCTGGGATTAACCCTGTCAGTTCGATGGCGTGCTTTATGTCTCGTTACTACCTTCAGACAATTTTCTTCAGTTTGGTGAGAGAGACAACACTGTGAAGGGTGTAAGAGAGACCGCTACGAATGGTCTCTCGAAAGCTTAAGAAAATCACTGGAGGTAACAGAATGAATAATGCATCATGGGACAGAAGGGGTTTATGATTTGAGTGCAATGAAGGTTCAATAAATTTTTTTTCCAACAAGAAGAAGATAAGGCCGCGTTGCTCTCATATACCTTGCGTCTTGCCAAACAGATAAAAATGACGTCCTGGTGAAGAAGGGGTTAAGTCAGTCTCTCGCTCTCCATTCACTCCTTAAGGCGGAACTACCTGACAGGATCTCTATTTAAGGTTGGCATATCGTCAGCCATAACCACACGCTGTCAGTCACACCGTCTGGCTGTCTGTATGTGGGTCTCTCTCTCTCTCTTTCTCTCTCCACAAGGCGGAACTAGGTGACAGTGATTCTCTTTATGGCTAGCCTCAACTCATCCATCACAACACCATGCCGTCCTGGTGACGTGTATAGGGCAGGTGGTGACGTCAACACTGAGTCACCTTTTTCAGCTGATGACGTGGTTTACATAACACTGTTGCTGCCGCCAGACGGTATTACTCAGGCTGGGAGATAGACACACGCTTTTGGCACTGGCGAGGTCAAGTTATATAGCACTTCATTAATAACTTCACTGTATATCATTCTGATGTGTTTAATGTAACACTCCTGCTTCCATCAGTGGTGCTGGAGAGGGACGTCTTCACGTGGTGCCATTGTTGTGACTGGGTGGCACCATGGCCTGGTTATACAGATCCCACAGTTCCCTGCCTGTGCCACAAAAGAAGGATAGTGGATTGCAGAAGACCATCTTCTGCCTGCAGCCCAGTGGGTTTACGTCCAGATGTTTCTGAGGTTACAACTACTACTATCACTGCAATCACCATATGGTAATACTCAGCTTGGAGGATGCCTTGGAATTGTCGAGGCCAAATGTAGCCTTCATTAACCCATCACGACGCCTCCCTAAATAGCATAACATCGTCTGGAGGTAGCAAGAATTATCTACGTATGACGTCATCGTGGTATTCGTTTTTGGTAATGTCAGATGAAATGATTTTGCTTAGAGTTAGTATAGGAATTGAGAATATTAATACTGCCAACATTAACCCTCTCTTGCTCAAGACCACCTGCAGCTAAAGCAAGACAATTGCACGCAGTTGAGAGTGAACTATTGCAACCTGAGTGTTGACGACTTCTTTGACGGACGATTTTATTCTGTTCGGTTGTGAGTGAGTCATAGGAAACTGAGAGTGTTAATACAGGCGTTTGTATTGAGGTGAGAGTGGGTCATAAGAGCCTGGGAGTTAATGGCCACCACCTATACACTCTTGACTTGTCTAGCCCTCTCATGGTTTGGAAAATTCTAGTGTTCTATTGTTGCCAACATTAGATAACTGTATTTAGATGGGAGCGAGTCATAGGAACCTGAGAGTGTCATTGGACACTTCATCACTGCATCCTTCACCTGTCCCTTCCCGGATACCTGCGCTTCCGGGCGTCACTCACCTCATCAAATGTCCCGCCACCCCAACACCTGTGCCAGTGGCCGGGGAGGGAGCAGGATCGACGGCGTCTGGGTCAACGGGTATGTAGCCATCTATTCATTACCTCACACTGCATCAGGCACATGTTCTGTCAGAGAGAGAGAGAGAGAGAGAGAGAGAGAGAGAGAGAGAGAGAGACAGAGACAGAGACAGAGAGAGAGATGTTCCTTCATCTGCTTGCTTAAGACTGAGCGTGATAGACAGCTATTGGGGTCAACAGGTAGGGTATATGGCTATCTGTCTATTGTCTTTCGTCCGACGATTTAACGTTCTGTCGGCAAAGAAAAGAGAGATAGATTGATAAAAAAATAAAAAATAAAACTGTCGCCTGTTCTGCTTTAGAGTGACTTTGATTGAAGGTGTGGGGGTCACCAGGTATACGGCCATTTCTCTGTTACCTCACCTTTCATCCGCCTGCAAGTGTTCTGTCGGAAAAGTCGCGTCGTTTGCCTTTGAGTGAACCTGACTGACGCAGTGGGGGTCATCAGGTATAACACCATCTGTATACTGACTCATCCCTGTTCCACCAGCGCATGTACTATCTCTCCCTCGCCCCCCTTCCACCCCCCACAAAAAAATCCAGTCGCCTTTTGAGTGAGCTTGATGGACGGGGTGAGGGTTATTAGGTATAAGACCACCGATCTATCGCCTCACTTTTCATGCGATGGAAAATGTTTCATAAAATAAAAGAGAGAGAGAGAGAGAGAGAGAGAGAGAGAGAGAGAGAGAGAGAGAGAGAGAGAGAGAGAGAGAGAGAGAGAGAGAAACTTTGCCCTGTTTTGCTTTTATGTGAGCTGAATAAATGGCGTGGGGGTCATTAGGTATATGACCAGTCTACCTATCACGTCACTTTTCTCCATGCTACACGTAAAAAAAAAATGTTTCCTTTTCTGCTTTTGAGTGACTTTGATGGGCGTGTGGGGGTCATCAGGTATAAGAGTAATTACGTATTACGTCACCCATCAGCCAGTCATATATGCATCTATATATTCCCTTGTAGATATAAGGGAAATGCTTCAATAATACTGTAGTTTGACCATTATTTTGAGATTATTTTAGGCTGTTTTGCTACATGTCCTGTAACTTTCAGAAACCTATAAACAATGTTTTTATATCCAATACAGTGGCAGCGACAACAGTTTGCCAAAATTTCACCTCTTTTACAGTCACAGCCCCTTGTTTCTTTATGCCCCTGGCGAGACGGAAGTGGACAAGATTGTAGAAAGGCCAGGGAAGCAGGTATTGTCGTCTCACCAGAAACACACACTCACACATGCATACACACTACTGAACCGCCAATGTCCATTCTCCTGGCCAAACACCAGCCTGGTCTTACACGTACCTCTCACCGGGGAAGGTAAAG
>NC_137048.1:6830473-6912973 GCF_032717465.1 Coenobita brevimanus | reverse complement strand
GTAGTACTAGTATTAGCAGTAGTAGTAGTAGAAGAAGTAGTACAGTAGTGGTGGTAGTAGTAGTAATACTAATAATGCCAATACTGCTGCTACCACTAGTACTACTATAACAGTTCTAGTAGCAGTAGTAGTAGGTTTAATATTAGTAGTAGTAGTAATAGTAGGTTTAATAGTTGTAGTAGCAGTAGCAGTAGCAGTGGGAGTAGTAGCAGTGGTGATAGTGGTGGTGGTATTACAAGTACAGTAGATGTAGCGCCAGGTTCATCTGAAACGTGAACACATTGGACCTCAGGTTGAAGTGATCCTACTCCAGCAGTTCACCATCCTCCTTTCTGGGGACATGGAGAGACCTGAGGGACATTTGTGCAACGAAGCAGTGGAGACGCACTGTTATATCAATGCCACCACATGAAGGCACCCTCTCCAGCACCTGCATGTCTTAAAGGCGACTATAATGTGCTTATTTTAATTAGGCGTAAAACTGTCATCTCTCCATCTTCAATGCGGAGTTGTAGCAAAAGATTAACAGTAGATTACGATTGCCAGTCACGAAGAAGTGCCATGAGTAGGATGTAGAGCCGTAGTACTGTCTTTATCTACCACTGAGCTACTTGAAATAAACAGTAGAAAGACGTAAATCTGGGCCAAGTCTAAAGCAGAGCGTCGAAAACTATATGGGAGCTATGACAACGTTAAAAATAGGTCCTCAGTCTGCAGGTGTCAATATAAAAGCTTATGGAAGGAATAATAATAGTGAAGCTGAGATCTCGAAGGAAAAACAAGATTGTGGAATTATGTTTTGTTGAAGTCTGGAGTTTGAGAAAGTTCGGAGTACAGTAGAGTGGTGGTGGATAAAGTAGTCTAGGAAAAAAATGGTGATTATTTTTTGTTCCTACATACACATATAGATACATACGTACATACATACATACATGCTTAAATACTCATAAGAACAGATGCATTCATAAACACTTCCACACACATCAATTTAAAGAAATATATACACACACACACAGACACACACACACACACACACAGACACACACACAGACACACACACACACACACACACACACACACACATCTTCATAGGTGTTGTTGCAATTTGGCAGTAAGATAGATGGAGGAGCCCACCATCCACTCACTCGAGGTAGTGCCGCATTCAGGTGACTGCAGTGAGTGACAAACCAAACCAATTCCTGAAAATTTGGAAACCATTTACTACGCTGGGTGGTAATCATATAACTAAATGACGCTTGGTGGGTGTATCGGGTTAATGCATTCCATCTCCATTGGGCCTGCAGGGGTTTATATCCCAGGGGGAGTTGGAGACGGAACTGAGCAACCTAGCCCAGGGGCCCTACGCTCTGATGGGGGCAAAAAGGGATTGGATGATGGATGGTTGGATGATCCCTTCAGTCTGATGATGCAAGTTTTAGTGTCTTCTCCCTACCTTCAGAATATTTGATACGAGTCGGGAAAGGCGTCTCCTACTGAAGGGACTAATGAAGGCTATATCTTTACTCCTTCATTTGTCACCCTCTCCAAAACTGAAAAAAGGTCTGCAAAAATAACGAGAATATAATGAATATAAATCATGTATTCGAGGTGAACGGGTTTGTGTCAGACGATATACTCAGACGATATACAGAAACGATTAACATAAAGACAGAAGAATAAAATCACAAACATGTTTACTGACCACGTGACCTGCATCGTGTCATGAAAATGGGGGGAGAGGGGGGATAAAATGGGCGTGGTGGGCAAAAGAATGGGTGGGATGGGCTGATGTGCTTGTGGGTGGTAGGGCTGCGGCAGGAAAGTGCATCCTCTGAAAATGAATGTTGAAGAAGTAAATATTCTTTTGTTGTGGAATGAAAGAAAAACGAAAAAAAAAAAAAACATGAGTAACCTAAATTCAAGATTCATTCATACTGTAAAAAAAAAAAAAAAAAAATGGGGTCATAGGCAGATGGAAATACAGACTGAGGAAGACAGTTCTATATGACCTGTTGTATACATGACTGCGAGTATCGGTTAACTCTTGCATTAAAGAGCTGGACAGAAAAGGAGTGAGAGAGCCCTACTAGACGCCCGCCGAAATGGAGGCGGGAAGTATGCAGACAGTTCAGAAGAGCTACTACCATTGATGTAGCAAAAGTAAAGAGATATAAATGGAACACTGAGGCGAGGGGAGAGAGAGAGAGAGAGAGAGAGAGAGAGAGAGAGAGAGAGAGTCAAGCCTGTGATAATGGGTGCTCTGGGATTAACCCTGTCAGTTCGATGGCGTGCTTTATATCTCCTTACTATATACCTTCAGACAATTTTCTTCAGTTTGGCGAGAGAGACAACACTGTGAAGGGTGTAAGAGAGACCGCTACGAATGGTCTCTCGAAAGCTTAGGAAAATCACTGGAGGTAACAGAATGAATAATGCATCATGGGACAGAAGGGGTTTATGGGTCGAGTGCAATGAAGGTTTAACAATTTTTTTTTTCCAACAAGAAGAAGATAAGGCCGCGTTGCTCTCATATACCTTGCGTCTTGCCAAACAGATAAAAATGACGTCCTGGTGAAAAAGGGGTTAAGTCAGTCTCTCGCTCTCCATTCACTCCTTAAGGCAGAACTACCTGACAGGATCTCTATTTAAGGTTGGCATATCGTCAGCCATAACCACACGCTGTCAGTCACACCGTCTGTCTGTCTGTATGTGGGTCTCTCTCTCTCTCTCTCTCTCTCTCTCTCTCTCTCTCTCTCCACAAGGCGGAACCAGGTGACAGTGATTCTCTTTATGGCTAGCCTCAACTTATCCATCACAACACCATGCCGTCCTGGTGACGTGTATAGGGCAGGTGGTGACGTCAACACTGAGTCACCTTTTTCAGCTGATGACGTGGTTTATATAACACTGTTGCTGCCGCCAGACGGTATTACTCAGGCTGGGAGATAGACACACGCTTTTGGCATCGGCGAGGTCACGTTATATAGCACTTCATTAATCACTTCACTGTATATCATTCTGATGTGTTTAATGTAACACTCCTGCTTCCATCAGTGGTGCTGGAGAGGGACGTCTTCACGTGGTGCCATTGTTGTGACTGGGTGGCACCATGGCCTGGTTATACAGATCCCACAGTTCCCTGCCTGTGCCACAAAAGAATAATAGTGGATTGCAGAAGACCAACTTCTGCCTGCAGCCCAGTGGGTTTACGTCCAGATGATTCTGAAGTTACAGCCATTACTACCGATATTTGCTATCACCAGATGATATTACTGAGCTTGGAGGATGCCTTGGAATTGTCGAGGCCAAATGTAGCCTTCATTAACCCATCACGACCCCTCCCTAAATAGCATAACATCGTCTGGAGGTAGCAAGATTTAACTACGTATGACGTCATCGTAGTATTCATTTTAGGTAATGTCAGATGAAATGATTCTGCTTAGAGTATAGGAAAAGAATATTAGTACTGCCAACATTAACCCTCTCTTGGTCAAGACCAGCTGCAGCTAAAGCAATTTAGAGTGAATTATTGCAACCTGAGTGTTGACGACTTCCTTTGACGGATGATTTTATTCTGTTCGGTTGTGAGTGAGTCATAGGAAACTGAGAGTGTTAATACAGGCGACTGTATTCAGGTGAGAGTGGGTCATAGAAGCCTGGGAGTTAATGGCCACCTCCTATACACTCTTGATTTGTTTAGCCCTCTCATGGTCTGGATAATTCTAGTGTTCTATTGTTGCCAACATTAGATAACTATATTTAGGTGGGAGTGAGTCATAGGAGCCTAAGAGTGTTACTGGACACATCACCACTGCATCCTTCACCTGTCCCTTCCCGGATACCTGCGCTTCCGGCCGCCACTCACCACAACAAGTGTCCCGCCGCCCCAAAACCTGTGCCAGGGGCCGGGGAGGGAGCAGGATGGACGGCGTCTGGGTCAACGGGTATGTAGCCATCTGTCCATTACCTCACACTGCATCAGGCACATGTTCTGTCAGAGAGAGAGAGAGAGAGAGAGAGAGAGAGAGAGAGAGAGAGAGAGAGAGAGAGATGTTCCTTCTGGTTGCTTAAGAGTGAGCCTGATAGACAGCTATTGGGGTCAACAAGTAAGGTATATGGCTATCTCTATTACCTTTCGTCTGAGAATTTTAAGTTCTGTCGAGAAAAAAAAAAAAAGATAGACAGATAGATAGATAAACAAATAAATAAAACTGTCGCCTGTTCTGCTTTAGCGTGACCCTGATTGAAGGTGTGGGAGTCGCCAGGTAGAAAGCCATTTCTCTGTTGCCTCACCTTTCATCCGCCTGCAAGTGTTCTGTCGGAAAAGCCACGTAGTGTGTCTTTGAGCGAACCTGATTGACGGAGCGGGGGGTCATCAGGTATAACACCATCTATAGACTGTCTCATCCTTGTTACACCAGCGCATGGACTATCTCTCCCTCGCCCCCCTTCCTTCCCCCAGGAAAATTCAGTCACCTTTTCAGAGAGCTTGGTGGACGGGGTGAGGGTTATTAGGTATTAGACCATCGATCTATCGACTCACCTTTCATGCGATGGAAAATGTTTCATAAAATAAAAGAGAGAGAGAGAGAGAGAGAGAGAGAGAGAGAGAGAGAGAGAGAGAGAGAGAGAGAGAGAGAGAGAAACTTTGCCCTGTTTTGCTTTTATGTGAGCTGAATAAATGGCGTGGGGGTCATTAGGTATATGACCAGTCTACATATTACGTCACTTTTCTCCATGCTACACGTAAAAAAAAAATGTTTCCTCTTCTGCTTTTGAGTGACTTTGATGGACGTGTGGGGGTCATCAGGTATAAGAGTAATTACGTATTACGTCACCCATCAGCCAGTCATATATGCATCTATATATTCCCTTGTAGATATAAAGGAAATACTTAAATAATACTGTAGTTTGACCATTATTTTGAGATTATTTTAGGCTGTTTTGCTACATGTCCTGTAACTTTCAGACACCTATAAAAATGTTTTTATATCCAATACAGTGGCAGCGACAACAGTTTGCCAAAATTTCACCTCTTTTACAGTCACAGCCCCTTGTTTCTTTATGCCCCTGGCGAGACGGAAGTGGACAAGATTGTAGAAAGGCCAGGGAAAAAGGTATTGTCCCACCAGAAACACACACTCACACATACATACACACTACTGAACCGCCAATGTCCATTCTCCTGGCCAAACACCAGCCTGGTCTTACACGTACCTCTCACCGGGGAAGGTAAAGAAACAGGTAAAGAAACTAGGGACTGCGACTGTACTTCTCCCTTTCCGCTGCTGGCCAATATTCTTAAGCTGAGAGAGGCTTGCTGGTTTTAACTGCCAATAAATATCTGTTTCTGACAGGATGTGTCAGGGATGAAAGTAACGAATAAGCCGTAGGTGTGAAGGCAGTGGAATTTTAGGAGAACGTATGTCCCTAACTGTACAATAGTCAAAGAAAGTCCGTCGTCTCTCCTGCTTTTATTTCCGTGGATTTTGAAAACAGTCTCTTCCATCCGAAGCAACATACACTGATGACTCTGATATGTGGCCACTTTTAGTCATTCGTGTCAGTTGCCGCAAATTCACCACGGAGAGAAAAGCAGGGGAGGCGACAGGACATTTATTGCTGATATTTGTGAGTTATAACTTTTGCTCAGCCTCTGACCCAAATCCCAGGTTGGAGTGAAGCCGAAACCAGGGTTTTACACCGAATGATGAATTATTACTTAATTGGCACAGCAGTTGTTTGAAGCTTTGCCAGGCTGCACAGGGACCAGTTCGCGATGACACTGTTGTTGGTGCATTGTAGAGAACTTCCAATTTACCCATAACATGTCACTGGTGAGAAACCTTGGCTATGATTACACGTATTATATATCACATCATTATCACTTCACTGTATTTCATTCTGATGTGTTTTATATAAAACTCCTGCTTTCATCACTGGTGCCGGAGAGGGCCGCCTTCACGTGATGCCACTGTTATGACTGGGTGGCTCCAGTGCCTGGTTATTGAATTTTCATCTTCCAATGCAAACTGTTGTAACTAGCTAATGCAGTAATTTTGCGCCGCTGTGCTGTCCTCTATTATGTCTTTTATTTCATGTCTCTGTTCTTTTTTTTTTTTTATTATTTCTCTTCTACGATCTGCTTCCTCTCTGCGATTCCTGCTTTATTTTGCTGTCCTCTATTCTTTCTCTGCTGTTTGTAATTTTTCGTCCATTTTCCTCTCTCTCTCTCTGTTATTATTACTATTCTTTGTATTATCCACGTCCTTTCTGCTATTTCTGGTGTTTGTCTGTCATATTCTGTTTCTCTGCTACTTCTGTTTTTGTCAATTTCACTATTTGTCTATTTATTTTACTATTTCTTGGATTTTACTGTATTCTTATTATACTTTAGTATAGGAGCGTTGTGATATTAATGTGGATATGATTGAAAATGTTAATGGAAAGCCTCTGAGATGTGTAGAGGATGGAGATTGAGAAACTGACCTGAAGAGTGTGAGTTAGGTGGGGGAGGGGAGAGGGAGGGGAAGACTAAAGATGAGATAGGGGGATGGAGTGGAGAGATATATGAGAGACGGGTGTGTGAGTTGGAAGGAGGGCAGCCAAATGGTAGAGGACAGGACGACGTGGAGGCGATTTATTTGTTTCTACTCTCTGAAGGATTAAGGCGTCTGAGAATAGATTGACAGGTAGGGAGACTGCCATTATTTTCTTGCTCTCGTCTGTTTCTTCTATCTTTACTTTTTGTCTTGTTTCCCTGCTACTATCTGCCGTTTCCCTGTGTGGTTTTTTTTTTTATGCAAGAAAGAAAGAAACAAAGGCCAGGAACCCTCAAACATACTAATATATCCCTGCAACTATTTTTTTCTGGGTATTTCCACTAATTCTCTATACTTTAACACTTTTCAGCTAAATACTATTATTTCTCTGCTATTTTCTAAGAGTTCTCAGCCATTTCCCTTCACTTCCCTGCTATTCCTCTGTTATTTTTCACTATTTCTCTCTATGTTCAAACACTTCCCTGCTATTTTCCACTATTTCTCTGCTATTTTAACTACTAACCTGCTTTTTCCACCATTTCTCTGCTATTTTTAACAAGTTCCTTGCTATTTTCCACTATTCCTCTGCTATTTCTCTACCTCCTTCACGTCCACTCAGCGCACACTTGCATCACCCAACGATGTACTAGGCTCGGCGTCGCATCTGTAAGATTACACTTTAATTGAGACGAAATATTCAGAGCCACGTGTGCACCCATACCCTCTCATTAGTCCTGTGTGTGTGTGTGTGTGTGTGTGTGTGTGTGTGTGTGAGAGAGAGAGAGAGAGAGAGAGAGAGAGAGAGAGAGAGAGAGAGAGAGAGAGAGAGAGAGAGAAAGAGAGTGTGTGTGTGTGTGTGTGTGTGTGTGTGTGTGTGTGTGTGTTTCAGTTTATATATGTGTGTTTGTGTTGTGAGTGTGTGTGTGTGTGACAGAGAGAGAGAGAGAGAGAGAGAGTGAGAGAGAGAGAGAGAGAGAGGAATGTGTGTGTGTGTGTGTGTGTGTGTGTGTGTGTGTGTGTGTGTGTGTGTGTGTGTGTGTGTGTGTGTGTGTGTGTGTTTGTGTGTGAGTGTGTGTGTGTGTGTGTGTGTGTGTGTGTGTGTGTGTGAGAGAGAGAGAGAGAGAGAGAGAGAGAGAGAGAGAGAGAGAGAGAGAGGAATGTGTGTGTGTGTGTGTGTGTGTGTGTGTGTGTGTGTGTGTGTGTGTGTGTGTGTGTGTGTGTGTGTGTGTGTGTGTGTGTGTGTGTGTGTGTGTGTGTGTGTGTGTGTGTGTGTGTGTGTGAGAGAGAGAGAGAGAGAGAGAGAGAGAGAGAGAGAGAGAGAGAGAGAGAGAGAGAATGTGTGTGTGTGTGTGTGTGTGTGTGTGTGTGTGTGTGTGTGAGTGTGTGTGTGTGTGTCCGTGTGTCAGTTTATGTATGTGTTTGTGTAGTGTGTGTGTGTGTGTGTGTGTGTGTGTGTGTGTGTGAGAGAGAGAGAGAGAGAGAGAGAGAGGATAATGCAGGATACTAAAGATTCACTCCAGGCTTTGTTAACTGTTTCTCACATATATTCCTACCGTGTGACACTCCACTGCTTTGTTACATTCTGAGAGTTCATTTAGCCACTTATAATCACTTTTCTGTAGTGCCGGGGTGCTGGAGAGGGACGCCTGCATGTGGTGGCACTAATATGACCGGGTGGAGGAGCTGTCTGGTTTTCAGTGACCCTCAGTCCCCTCGTTATCACCCCAAAATGAGGATGGTGACTGCAGGTGAGGGAAGTTAAGTCAGCAGTCCACTGGGTTCACATTACAGATGACCCTGAGACTACAGCAACAACAACAACTACTACTACTACTACTACTACTACAACTACTACTACTTCTATCCCCACCCCCACCACCACCACTTCTACTTCTGCAGTACTGTAATTACTGCTACTACTACTGCTTCTACTACTGTTCCTGCTACTACTGCTATCACTGTCACTTTTACTACAACAACTTCTACTACTTTTATAATTGCTACCACAAAACTATTACTACTATTACTGCGACTTCTGCTATTACCACCACCACCACCACCACCACGACAACCATCACTTCTACTACAACTACTGATAATAATAATAACAGTAGTTTTTGTGCAATGGTTATTTCAGTTGATAGCAGCTTATGGATTAATTGTATTATGCTTAAAGAATTAATTTGTCAGTGCATATAGGCCTACACTCAAGGAAGACGTATGTTTATACAGTATGTCTATATAAATAATCTATCTAATAGTTTCATGTCATACTAACATATACAGGTTTTTGTGCTAATATGTACAGGTTTTTGTGCTAACATATACAGGTTTTGTGCTAATATATACAGGTTTTTGTCACTGGTATGGCATTTATAGATAGAAAAGTGTTTTCCAGGTCCTTACTCACACACACACACACACACACACACACACACACACACACACACACACACACACACACACACACATATATATATATATATATATATATATTAGTGATCATCATCATCATCATCAGCCGTTTGAGTATCCACTGCAAGACCAGTCTATCCCTACCGAAGTGGGGACGATACAGCCAATGTATCTCTACCAAGTGGCTTAGGCTGTCTAGTAGAGATTGTATGTAGGGTGAGAAGTGCTTGTAAGTGTAATTGTAGTAATGGAGTGGCTCTGGATGTGAGTGTAGTCTGTGAACCAAGTGTAATCGGCCCGCGCAAGCCGACTGGGTGCAAGCATACTTTATTGTATGCGACACTGGTTCAACCACAGCACCCCTTGTGTCCGCCAAAGTAGTAAGTGGCCAGAAGAACGCTCCTAAAGTTCATTACCCTGACGGGGAGCAATCCCTCGTTCTTCAGCGTACGAAAACGCACACTTTACCACTGTACCACAGAGGCTCCATATCGATCTATCTATCTATCTATTTATGTATATATATATATATATATATATATATATATATATATATATATATATATATATATATAATGCTTGGAGCTCGTACAATATGTAATTTACTTGCGAAATGAAAACCAACTGATTGAGCGACAACAAGAACAACAACAACAACTACTACTACTATTACCAGTAACAATAAAAATAATAACTGTAATAATAATAATGCTTAGATTAAGGCCTATCAACCACACGAGGATCAGTAATGCCGACAGTCTCTCTTTGCTCTCCTTTCCTTCCCTGGTCTACGATCAGCAACAGTCAATGTTATATACAAAGTCTTTATTTTGTGGACTTTGGTTATATCCAGGTTCCCTTTGTACTGGTGCATAAAACGGGACGAGAGAGGGAAACAAAGTTAGTCCCAGGGTCTGATCGGCCCAGGGATAGGGGAAAAGAACGCTACCCACGTGTTCCCTGCTGCGTGTCATCATCGTCATCATTATTTATTATTATTATTATTATTAATAGTAGTAGTAGTAGTAGTAGTAGTAGTAGTAGTGAAATAATAATAGTTTTTAGCAGCAGCAGCAGCAGCAGCAGCAGCAGCAGCAGCAGCAGCAGCAGCAGCAGTAGTAGTAGTAGTAGTAGTAGTAGTAGCAGTAGTAGTAGCAGTAGTACTAGCTGTAATAGTAGTAGTAGTAGTGATAGTAGTACTAGTATTAGCAGTAGTAGTAGTAGAAGAAGTAGTACAGTAGTGGTGGTAGTAGTAGTAATACTAATAATACTAATAATGCCAATACTGCTGCTACCATTAATACTACTATAATAGTTCTAGAAGCAGTAGTAGTAGGTTTAATATTAGTAGTAGTAGTAATAGTAGGTCTAATAGTTGTAGTAGCAGTAGCAGTGGGAGTAGTAGTGGGAGTAGTAGCAGTGGTGATAGTGGTGGTGGTATTACAAGTACAGTGATGAAGCCCCAGGTTCATCTGAAACTTGACCACATTGGACCTCAGGTTGAAGTGATCCTACTCCAGCAGTTCACCATCCTCCTTTCTGGGGACATGGATAGACCTGAGGGACATTTGTGCAACCGGGCAGTGGAGATGCACGGTTATATCAATGCCACCACATGAAGGCACCCTCTCCAGCACCTGCATGTCTTAAAGGCCACTATAATGTGCTTACTTTAATTAGGCGTAAAACTGTCATCTCTCCATCTTCAATGCGGAGTTGTAGCAAAAGATTAACAGTAGATTACGATTGCCAGTCACGAAGAAGTGCCATGATTAGGATGTAGAGCCGCAGTACTGTCTTTATCTACCACTGAGCTACTTGAAATAAACAGCAGAAAGACGTAAATCTGGGCCAAGTCTAAAGCAGAGCGTCGAAAACTATATGGAAGCTATGACAACGTTAAAAATAGGTCCTCAGTCTGCAGGTGTCAATATAAAAGCTTATGGAAGGAATAATAATAGTGAAGCTGAGATCTCGAAGAAAAAACAAGATTGTGGAATTATGTTTTGTTGAAGTCTGGAGTTTGAGAAAGTTCGGAGTAGCGTGGTGGAGGATAAAGTAGTCTAGGAAAAAAAGTGGTCATTATTTTTTGTTCGTACATACACATATAGATACATACGTACATACATACATACATACATACATACATGCTTAAATACTCGTAAGAACAGATGCATTCATAAACACTTCCACACACATCAATTTAAAGAAATATATACACATACACACACTCACCACACACACACACACACACACACACACACACACACACACACACACACACACACACACACATATTCATAGGTGTTGTTGCACTTTGGCAGTAAGATAGATGGAGGAGCCCACCATCCACTCACTCGAGGTAGTGCCGCATTCAGGTGACTGCAGTGAGTGACAAACCAAACCAATTCCTGAAAAATTGGAAACCATTTACTACGCTGGGTGGTAATCATATAACTAAATGACGCTTGGTGGGTTTACTTTGTTAATATACTCTATCTCCATTGGGCCTGCAGGGGTTTATATCCAAGGAGAGGTTGGAGACGGAACTGAGGAACCTAGCCCAGGGGCCCTACGCTCTGATGGGGGCAAAAAGGGATTGGATGATGGATGGTTGGATGATCCCTTCAGTCTGATGATGCAAGTTTTAGTGTCTTCTCCCTACCTTCAGAATATTTGTTACGAGTCGGGAAAGGCGTCTCCTACTGAAGGGACTAATGAAGGCTATATCTTTACTCCTTCATTTGTCAGCCTCTCCAAAACTGAATAAAGGTCTGCAAAAATAACGAGAATATAATGAATATAAATCATGTATTCGAGGTGAACGGGTTTGTGTCAGACGATATACAGAAACGATTAACATAAAGACAGAAGAATAAAATCACAAACATGTTTACTGACCACGTGACCTGCATCGTGTCATGAAAATGGGGGGAGAGGGGGGATAAAATGGGCGTGGTGGGCAAAAGAATGGGTGGGATGGGCTGATGTGCTTGTGGGTGGTAGGGCTGCGGCAGGAAAGTGCATCCTCTGAAAATGAATGTTGAAGAAGTAAATATTCTTTTGTTGTGCAATGAAAGAAAAACGAAAAAAAAAAAAAAAAAAAAATGAGTAACCCAAATTCAAGATTCATTCATACTGTATAAAAAAAAAAAAAATGGGGTCATAGGCAGATGGAAATACAGACTGAGGAAGACAGTTCTATATGACCTGTTGTATACATGACTGCGAGTATCGGTTAACTCTTGCATTAAAGAGCTGGACAGAAAAGGAGTGAGAGAGCCCTACTAGACGCCCGCCAAAATGGAGACGGGAAGTATGCAGACAGTTCAGAAGAGCTACTATCATTGATGTAGCAAAAGTAAAGAGATATGAATGGAACACTGAGGAGAGAGAGAGAGAGAGAGAGAGAGAGAGAGAGAGAGAGAGAGAGAGAGAGAGAGAGAGAGAGAGAGAGAGAGTCAAGCCTGTGATAATGGGTGCTCTGGGATTAACCCTGTCAGTTCGATGGCGTGCTTTATATCTCCTTACTACCTTCAGACAATTTTCTTCAGTTTGGCGAGAGAGACAACACTGTGAAGGGTGTAAGAGAGACCGCTACGAATGGTCTCTCGAAAGCTTAGGAAAATCACTGGAGGTAACAGAATGAATAATGCATCATGGGACAGAAGGGGCTAATTTTTTGAGTGCAGTGAAGGTTTGTTTTATTTATTTTTTTCAACAACAGCAAGAATTTAAGCCCGCGTTGCTCTCATATACCTTGCTTCTTGCCAAACAGATAAAAATGACGTACTGGTGAAGAAGGGGTTAAGTCAGTCTCTCGCCCTCCATTCACTCGCTAAGGCGGAACTACCTGACAGGATCTCTATTTAAGGATGGCATATCGTCAGCCATAACCACACGCTGTCAGTCACACCGTCTGTCTGTCTGTATGTAGGTCTCTCTCTCTCTCTCTCTCTCTCTCTCTCTCTCTCTCTCTCTCTCCACAAGGCGGAAGTAGGTGACAGTGATTCTCTTTATGGCTACCCTCACCTCATCCATCACAACACCATGCCGTCCTGGTGACGTGTATAGGGCAGGTGGTGACGTCAACACTGAGTCACCTTTTTCAGCTGATGGCGTGGTTTACATAACACTGTTGCTGCCGCCAGACGGTATTACTCTGGTTGGGAGAGAGACACACGCTTTTGGCACTGGCGAGGTCACGTTATATAGCACTTCATTAATCACTTCACTGTATATCATTCTGATGTGTTTAATGTAACACTCCTGCTTCCATCAGTGGTGCTGGAGAGGGACGTCTTCACGTGGTGCCACTGTTGTGACTGGGTGGCACCATGGCCTGGTTATACAGACATCCCACAGTTCAATGCCTGTGCCACAAAAGAAGGATAGTGGACTGCAGAAGACCAACTTCTGCCTGCAGCCCAGTGGGTTTACGTCCAGATGATTCTGAAGTTACAGCTACTACTACCGTTATTTGCTATCACCAGATGGTATCACTGAGTTTGGAGGATGCCTTGGAATTGTCGAGGCCAAATGTAGCCTTCATTAACCCATCACGACGCCTCCCTAAATAGCATAACATCGTCTGGAGGTAGCAATAATTAACTTCTTATGACGTCATCGTAGTTTTCAATTTAGATAAATGATACTGCTTAGAGTGAGTATAGGAACTGAGACTATTAAAACTACCAACATTAACCTCATGGTAGGGACAGTTGTACCTAAAACAAGACCATTGCACAAAGTTTAGAGTGAACTATTCCAACCTGAGTGTTGACGACTTCTTTTACCGACGTTTATTCTGTTCAGTTGAGAGTGAGCCATAGGAGCCTGAGAGTGTTAATAAAGGTGATTGTATTCAGGTAAGAGTGGGCCGTAGGAGCCTAAGAGTTGATGGCCACCACCTATACACTCTTGATTTGTTTAGCCCTCTAATGTCCTGGACAATTCTAGTGTTCTATTGTTGCCAACATTAGATAACTGTATTTAGGTGGGAGTGAGTCATAGGAGCCTGAGAGTGTTACTGGACACATCACCACTACATCCTTCACCTGTCCCTTCCCGGATACCTGCGCTTCCGGCCGCCACTCACCACATCAAATGTCCCGCCGCCCCAACACCTGTGCCAGTGGCCGGGGAGGGAGCAGGATGGACGGCGTCTGGGTCAACGGGTATGTAGACATCTGTCCATTACCTCACACTGCATCAGGCACATGTTCTGTCAGAGAGAGAGAGAGAGAGAGAGAGAGAGAGAGAGAGAGAGAGAGAGGGAGGGAGGGAGAAAGATGTTCCCTCTTCTGCGTGCTTAAGAGTGAGCCTGATAGACAGCGATGGGGGTCAGCGGGTAAGGTACATGGCTGTCTCTATTACCTTTCGTCTGAGGACTTTAAGTTCTGCCGGAGAAAAGAAGATAGACAGATAGTTAGATAGACAGAAAAATATATAAACTGTCGCCTGTTCTGCTTTAGAGTGACTTTGATTGAAGGTGTGGGGGTCACCAGGTATACGGCCATTTCTCTGTTACTCACCTTTCATCCGCCTGCAAGTGTTCTGCCGGAAAAGTCGTGTCGTTTGTCTTTGAGTGAGCCTGACTGACGCAGTGGGGGTCATCAGGTATAACACCATCTATAGACTGACTCATCCCTGTTCCACCAGCACATGGATTATCTCTCCCTCGCCCCCCTTAATCCTCTACAAGAAATCCAGTCACCTTTTGAGTGAGCTTGATGGACGGGGTGAGGGTTATTAGGTATAAGACCATCGATCTATCGCCTCACCTTTCATACGACGGAAAATGTTTCATAAAATAAAAGAGAGAGAGAGAGAGAGAGAGAGAGAGAGAGAGAGAGAGAGAGAGAGAGAGAGAGAAACTTTGTCCTGTTCTGCTTTTGTGTGATCTGAATAAATGGCGTGGGGGTCATTAGGTATAGGGCCAGTCTACCTATTACGTCACTTTTCGCCAGAGTACACGTAAAAAAAAAAGTTTCCTCTTCTGCTTTTGAGTGACTTTGATGGGCGTGTGGGGGTCATCAGGTATAAGACTAGCTACCTATTACGTCACCCTTTATCCAGTCATATGTGTATCTTTATCTTCCCTTGTAGATATAGAGGAAATGCTCATACAATATCGCAGTTTGACCATTATTTCGAGATTATTTTAGGCTGTTTGGCTACATGTCCTGCAATTTTCAAATACTTTTAAAACTGTTGTTAACATATTCAACACTCCATTTACAGGGACAACAGTTGACTGAAATATCACCTCTTTTATAGTCACAACCCCTAGATTCTTTATGACCCTGGCGAGACGGATGTGGACAAAATTGGAGAAGGCCAAGGAAACAGGTATTGTCGTCTCACCAGAAACACACACTTACACATGCATACACACAACTGAACCGCCAATGTCCATTCTCCTGTCCTTACACCAACCTGATCATAGACGTCCCTCTCACCAGGGATGATAAACAGATAAAAAAACTAGGGATTATGACTATACTTCTCCCTTTTTGCTGCTGGCTAATATTTTTAAGCTAAGAGAGGTTTAGTGGCTTTTTCTGCCATTTGAACTGTCTCTTATGCGATGTGTCAGTGATGAAAGTAATTAACAAGCCGTAAGTGAGAAGGTAACTGAATTTTAGGAGAACTTATGTCCCTAACTGTACAATAGGCAATGGAAGTCCTGTCGCCTCTCCTGCTTTATTTTCCGTGGATTTTGAAAACAGTCTCTTCCATCCAAAGCAACAAACACTGATGACTCTGATACGTGGCCATTTTTAGTCAATCGTGTCAGTTGCCACAGATTCACCTCGGAGAGAAAGGCAGGGGAGGCAACAGGAATTTTATTGGTGATGTTTGTGAGTTATAGCTCCTGCTCACCCTCTAACCCAAATCCCAGGATGGAGTGAAGCCGAAACCAGGGTTTTACACCGAATGATGAACTGGAACTTAATATGCACAGCAGTTGTTTGATGCTTTGCCAGGCTGCACAGGGACCAGTTCGCGATGACACTGTTGTTTGTGCATCGTAGAGAACTTCCAATTTACCCATAACATGTCTTTCTTTGGTGGGAAACCCTGACAACGATTTCCTTTCAGTCAGGGACAGAGGTAGATGATAAGCAGAAACTCTACCTCATCAGTGTACAGTTGCGGACAGCATTATTGATACACTTTAGGTCGAACGGCCGTGGAACTCATGCATTATATTCTGAAAAGTTCGCTGTACTCCGAAGGTCGTATGACTGGGTTTCGGAAGTCACTGTTTGCTTTTCCACTATTTATCGTAATAAAAGTGTATCGATATTTATGTCCGAAACCGTACAATTTGCAACAAAAGTCATGTCGCCTCTCTTCGTTCTCTCTCACTCCATAGACTTTGAAACTCAGTCTAATAAATCCATAGCAGCCGACATTGATGTCATTAGTCCACAAATTAATATAATGCTGGTTATTGTGGATTCACCAAACTGATTTTCATAGGCCATAGAGAAGAACTCAAGAGAGGTATTGGAAATTATGATGCAGTAGTTCAATCAGTTCAATACCCTCCCGTCTTGTCACTCCACCTCATTCTGGGTCTGACTCTTCTTTTCCTTCCATCCGTCTTGCCCTCATGAACCCTCTTACTCTTGTTCTTTTTCTGTCGCTCGCCTGACGCAGCATATAGTGAGGGTTGGTCTTGGTATAGGACGTGTACATATTCCCGTGTCTGTGCTTGATAGTGACCTTGCCTCCCACAACTTCCTTATGTAACGTCCGGGACAAAAGCTCATATAATTTCGCACCTCTTCAGGATCTTCCTTTCCTTGTTAACCTTTCTAAAATGAGAGACAGGCTTGGTATGTGTGTGAATCTCTACTCGTAACTGGTTCTATTTGATACAATGTGTCAGGGAGGAAAGTGACGTACGTACCCTAAGCGTGAAGTAAGCGCAGTGGAAATATGGGCAAACTTTTGATCTCGACTCCCTCCCCACTTTCTCGCTCCATTATCATGTTGAAGAATTTCTCCCTCCATCAACTTTTCCCTCATACAGTAATCTATACCTTTTTCAATTTAACTTAGACTAATAGTGCCATCTGTCAGTTTTCAATGCTCAGTTGTGGCAATACATTAACACTAGACTATGATGCAAGTCACAAAACAGTGCTGTGGAAAGAATGTAAAGACGTATTATTATTATTTATTTTTTCCACTGAGGTACGTGCACTATCCCGTGAAAGGAGGGAAATCTGGGTTAACATAAGGTGAAAAAGTGTTGTTGATAAAGATGTAAATAAACTATCGGCAAGTAGAGTTGTTGTGCTATATTCTTTCACCTTAACATGGCTCATATTTGCGTCCTTTTGTAGCTTATTTCATGTAGCTCACAGGCAGACGACAATATTACAGCTCTACGTCCTTTCAGCTCAGCATTCAAGATGGAGGGATGGCAATATTAGACCAAACTAAAGTGAAAAGAGCATATGATGACAGAACCTCATCGTGTGTTTCTTTATGGCACGAAAAACGTGAATTTATAACAAACTGACGCATCAATCACCTTACCGAGACAGTCTATTTGCTGTATCAAAACACTTACGTATCAGTGTGTGTATCAACCCCTCCAAGCCGGTGATATTTTTAAAAAGTTTATTCGTGCTACTCCTAGACGATTTTTATATAATTTTGGACGGTTGAAGAGCAGTGATGTGATTAACCAAGGTAATGCTAAACCCTCAAGCTTTAAAAAGATCTCTTAAGATGAATGAAAGCGTCCAGTGGTGACAAGAGGAATAACACATCTATCTATATATCTATCTATTGCCAGACGTCATAATCCCGTACGGGGTGGCTATTTGACTCTGAGTTATTTGTTTTACAGGGAGGGGCACTAACCCTCCACCAACCTACTTCACACGTAGGGAGCACGTCACTGGACTGAAATGGTGCCGTAGCCGTAGGAGACAAAAGAGAAGGAACGCTATTTTACATTCTCTGATTTCTATAACAACGTCGATGCGAGGGAAAAATATAAATGCATACTTTGTTGTAGTGCTGCTCTCGGGTGTCTGCCCTTTCCTCTCCTCCATCCCTCTTTCCTTCCATCCTCTTCTGTCTTCCTTTCGTTCATTCTTTCCTTGTCCTTCTGCCTATGGGCAACTGTACACTCCCTCTTCTGCCTTTCTTTCCTTCATTCTTTTCTCTTCCTTCTGCCTGTGCGTGACTCTACACTGAGTGACAAGCCAAATGGTTTCCTGTACACTAGGAAACCATTTACTACGCTGGGTGGTAACCATGTAACCAAATTCTGGCGCCTGGTGGTTTAGTGGGTAATTATTGCGCTCCAATCGGATTGGTGGTTGGGGTTGATTGCTCGTGTAATGCCACTCAGGGATGAGTGAGGCTGGTCACTCTCATCTTAAATGTCGGGACCCACTACCTAGCCCCGGGCTCCTACGCTCCTCATGGGACAATGTAGGATTGGATGATAGATAGAATAGATAGATACTTTGTTGCAAACGATACACCATTTTTACTCTAACTTGGCCTACAATTGTCATCTCTCCACCTTCATTGCCCATCTGTAGCAAAATATAAGCACTTGAATATGATGTTAGTTACGAAGAAGTGCTATGGAAAGGATGTAGGGCCTTAGTGCTGTCGTTTTCTGCCACTGAGCTACGTGACATAAGCTGCCAAAGAACATAAATTTGGGCCAAGTAAAGGTGAAAAGAGTATAGTTTGTTTATCTTCACTTGACGGAGGTTCTCATTCTTTTACAGCTTGTTTCTCGTAGCTCACTGGCAGGGTCAAGATAGCACCATGGCTCTACATTCTTTCCATAGCACTTCTTTGTGACTAGCCCCATAGTTAAGTGTTAACCTCTTGTAATAGCTGTATATTCTTTCCACAGCATTTCTTTGTAACTAGCCCCAGATTCATGCGTTAATATCTGGCTACAGCTCTGCATTCCTTCAATAGCACTTCTTTGTTACTAGCCCCATATTCAAGTGTTAGTCTCTTGTCACAGCTCAGCGGCCAAGACAGCGTGATGGCAAGTTTAGGCCAAGTAAAACTGAACAGAGTATAGCGTATGAATGAGGTAATGAAGCCGCCCACCGTGACTATGTTTATACACAGATTTTAACTTCATATCGTGCAAAATGATGGCAATTTTTTTCCTGGCACTTAAGGTTATACTTTAAGTGGTTTTGGTAAATCCGTAACACCTCTTCCTTGGTGGTTTATTCTTCATATTAGGCTCTGTTATCGTCCTGTAAATTACTGATGAATATTTTGTTGATATGAAAACGATACATATAGCATAAAGGAAGGATGTTAAGTAAATCGGTAAGGAAGAGGTACTACCAAATCTCCTTCGCCACCTCCTCATTCTCTCTCTCTCTCTCTCCTGAACAGTCTGCTTGTTTCCCTCCTCGTTACGGCCAGCATGCAGCACCCGTCTTGTTACACACTCACCCCTTTTCAGTCCAGTTCCCTAAAGCAAGAGTTAACTGATGCTCATACTCCTTCACGCGCGTGGCTAATGAACTCTGAAACTTTTCTTTTTTTCTCTCAATCTGCTTTTTCTTTCTCTCTTTGACATGCAGTCTTAAAAAATAAACTATGTATTTAGGCATCTCTTGTTGGATCTTGACTGTGGATTATATTGGTTCAGTTTTCTCTTAGAGTCTGTAAGACTCTCAACTTTCGTGCTTTTTTTTTTTTTAAGCGTTGCATAATATAAAACATCTATACCACACACACACACACACACACACACACACACACACACACACACACACACACACACACACACACACACACACACACACACACACAGACCACTTCTTGCATTCTAAACAACACTACACACCCAGACTCAGACCAGCACCACTTGTGCAAACAACACACCCCACCACACATAAGCCCAGCCCTCCAGCATCATTTAAGCACAACACACACACACACAGACACACACAGACACAGACACACAGACACACACACACACACACACACACACACACACACACACACACACACATGAAACGACCATACCACACACTCACATTACACCACACACCCACGCCACACCTGTACCACATACTCACACCACGCACTTATACCACACACTTACATCACACACCCACACCACACACCCACATCACACACCCACACCACAGGCTCACACCACACACCCACACCACACATCTACGCTAAACACCTGCATCACACACCCACACCACAGGCTCACACCACACACCCACACCACACATCTACGCTAAACACCTGCATCACACACCCACACCACAGGCTCACACCACACACCCACACCACACATCTACGCTAAACACCTGCATCACACACCCACACCACAGGCTCACACCACACACCCACACCACACATCTACGCTAAACACCTGCATCACACAACCACACCACACACAGACGTCAGACACCACACCCACACAAACCAACACACCCACACTAAATACCCGCACCACAAACTCCCATCTTACACCACACACCAACACAACACACTGCTCACACATCCATACCACATGCCACATAAAACACATCGATTTCACGGACCACACCCACACCACCCATCACATAGTACCACACACACCCACACCACCCATCAAACACACGTGGGGGGAAATCATTTGGCTCGTTGGCTATCTCGACATCAGCTTGTAAAAGAATTAGTGATATCTGACAGGAAAAAGCCTTCACTAGATCGAGATATGTTATTGCTACCCCTTTTTATATGATTTTATGGCGACGTTAATTACTACTAAAAAATCAGAAATAGTGGTTATATGTATTTTTCCGTCTTAGAAGAGTTTTGTCATTTCACAAAGGCAAGATCTGAGCAAGAAGTAAAAAAAAAAAAAAAAAAAAAAGAATCGAGCTCCAAAAAAGTCGATTTCTAAAAAAGCTCTCATGCGTCACTTCGTGTTTCTGGTACGTGCTCTTGGCCTGGAGTGTTTTTGCATCTCCCAGTTCTTTGGTGTACATGCAATCGTTTTCTTTGCTATCTCTTCTTATCCTCTGTTTTTCCCCCACACACCTACCCCCCCCAAAAAAAAAAAAAAAAAACTGGCAGTGAATAGAATAAAAACTCGAATCCTCCGTTTTTCCCCACACACCCACACCAGTAAATCGCAGGCAGTGAATAGAATAAAACTCGAAACATTATTTTAAAAGGATATTGTTAAAGCAAGGAAATTTCGAGCCACAAGAGGCCGTACTGTTTCTGCATAGTCAGGTGGCTTGTTAAAAAAAAAAAAATGTTTGTTGGTTTCTTTTCTGTCATACTGCTGGCACCGAGGTCATATCCATCAGTAAGTCCCTCCCTCTGTTAATCGTGTGTGGTGGGTTAGAAATGAGAAAGACTGAAAACGAGAATTAAAAGAAAAAATAAAGACTCCAGAGAGAATAAATGATAGCCAAGTGGTATTATCGATATTTCCAGTATTACATGATCATTCTCAGTCGGTCGAATGTGTATCCTATGCTATACTCTTTTTACACTAACTTAGCCTAAAACTACTATCTCTCCATCTACAATCCGAAGTTGTAACGATTAATCAACACAAGAATATGATGGTACTCACGAAGAAGTGGTATGAAAAGGATGTAAAGCCAGAGTATTGTCTATTTTTGCCCCCGAGCTACATGAATCAAGCTGCAAAAGGAGGAAAATCTGGACCAAGTTAAGGTGAAAGGAACATATTATTTACCAATGATATTAACCAAAACAGAGGACCATGTGTGTGTGAAAATATTCTGTCTTGCTAGTATACGATGCGCAACTACACAGACGCTGAGGTTAACAATCAGAGTCATACCTCTCTATAGTCCGCTGACGTGGTTTACGCATTAATTTTTCTACCTCCAGGCGATTTTATTTACGTTTACGATGACCTCTTATAGTGGTGAGTTAAATGAAAACTAATCCAGTCATTCAGTTCTGAAGATCAATTGAAATCTGAATTAAAATCGTCTGGAGGTAGCAAGCTTGAAATGAGAAACACGTCACCAGAATGGAGATATATAACTCTGATCAACCGTTGTTATTATTACGATGGTCTGTGTCCACAAATATGGAGCTTATTTCTGTGCAGCGTGAGATTTTTTTTTCATGTTACGCCAAAACCAAGATTTCTGCCGCGATTATCATAAAATTCAGTATAATAAATACCTACAAAGAACTTACACTTCATGCAGGCCAATTTTCACGTCGGGAAGAAATATTATAATTGATTTCTTGTCAACGAACTTCAAATGAAAATTAGCAGCAGAGACCCAGACAGAGTCTAACACACTAAACGTTGAAATATAGAGGAATTTAGAAGAAGAGAATAATGTTTAAAAACTTTATATCACGCGGATGATAAATTTCTGCTGAAATGATGATGCAACGGAACGCAGATGTTGCTCATTGTAAGTTTTAATTATACCCAGAGTTTTAAAAATGCTATTCAGAGCCACGTCGTGTTCTCAGCGCATAGTTGATGAGTGTGAAGGCCCTATAGTTCAAGATACACTACAAATCCTACACTGTGTTCTGCGAGAAGGTGAATTCATAATCCACAGTATATACCAGCAGTAGTTTTAGGCAAGTTACTGTTGAGGAAATTAGCAAATAGAAATCCTGCACCTGCGGAGGCCACATCAGAAAGAAAGGTGGCATTATCTGCTTAAGAAATGAGTATGTTACCAAGAGTTCTTGTTTTTTCTTTAACCTTCTGGGACTGGTGTGGCTGTCCTTTACTCAACCCAATAAATAAGCAACGGCTTCAGATGTAAAGCATTCAGATTATTAATGAAGAAAATACTCCACCGAAAAAAAGAAGTAAAAACTGAGGAAGATAAAAAGAAGGAAAGAATTCTTATTCAAGAATTACATAATAGTTGCTTGTCGAGAACATAATATTGTACAAATAATTTGAGGTGAAAGGCTGTCTTTTGGTTTGTGAATGCATTTATGCTGCTATATTCTCTCTTAGTCTCGTTTATGATTTCACTTTCACTGTGTAGAATGCAATGTTTCTTTTATCCCTCAGGGGTAAATTTATGTCTGGTTAAGAACCCCTAGTAAAGACCATTCCACATGTCTTAGGTACAAATGATAAAAATATAATGTGGCCAGAACACGGGCGTGCTGAACGCCAGAAATACATCACGGTAACCACTACACTGGCCATCAGCAGGTACTCGCTGTATCAGATTCTTTAAAAATGTAGTAGTATTAATCGGACATTCTCCAGTCCCTTCAGGCGTAATCTAAAATAGGGCCCTTATGGTTGAGAGGAGATTCTTGATTCAGGTCAAATGGTTTCATTCATTTATTCATTCTTTCATCATCTAATCCAGTGTTGCCACTTGAGGAACGTAGAAGCCCGGGGCTAGACAAGTTGGTCCTGACACTGAAGATGAGAGTGACCAGCCTCACTCATCCCTGAGTGGCATTACGTGAACAATTAACCCCAACCATCCCTTGGATATAAACCTGCACTGGGTCAATGCGATTGGAGAGCCTTAATTACCCACTAAACCACCAAGAGCCATAATTTGGTTTTATGGTTACCACCCAGCGTAGTAAATGGTTTCCTGGTGTACAGGAAACCATCTGACTTGTCACTCACTGTAGAGTCACCTATAGGCAGAAGGAAGTGGAAAGACTGAAGGAAAGAAAGACAGAAGAGGAAGGAAGGAAACAAGGAACTAAGAAAGGAAAGGGCAGGCACCCGAGAGTAGCACCTCATCGAGTGAGTGGATGGTGAGCGCCCCCACCTACCACAGGAACGGCTACAAACCAGACAAAATTGTAATGAGAGATCGCATGTAGCCAGGCCCTTGCAAAAAACAAAACTGGTACCTAAGTATTGTTTGTTGTTGTTTCCTACATAGTTATAGTTTTCTACTTACAAACCATAGACGACAACAGAGTTACAAATACTAATCGGGTTTAGCGGCCTTTCACGCAAGTGTTTTTTTCCACCAGGAATTTGTCGCGCTTCCGCCCACCTACAGTAGGGTGGAGGAGGCACTAAATGATTGGTCTATGAGTGCATGGGTCCGTGCGTTCATAACTTTCTTGTGGGCGTGATATATCCTGAACCCTTCAATGGATTTCCACCAAACTTTTGTCAATAATACACTATAAAGGGGCGATGAACTGATTAGGTCAGCAAGGTCAAGGAGTCAAAGGTCAAGGTCATATGGATTTGGACAAGATAACTCCTGAACTCTTCGACGGATTTCGACCAAACATTTGTCAGTGAGACAGTATGAAAGGACGATGAGCTGATTAGGTCAGCAAGGTCAAGGGGTCAAAGGTCAAGGTCACATAGAGCCAATTTAGTTTATCTAAAATCTCATTTCAACCTAGAAAGAACCCTGTCAAGGAGGTTGTATGACGAGTTCGTGCTCAAGGCTTGGCTGAGGCATACCCACCGACGCTGTGCGTCTACAGCTCAGGGCCTGAGTTCTCGGAGTTTCAATTTAATTATGCATCCAACTGATTCCATTCAACTAGAGTTGGGATCAGTAGTGGCGAATGTGTTAACTAAGGCTGTATATTATTCTTTCCAGTTTGAAGTCTTTCCTAGTTGAATAGAATCGCCATGAGGTAGCAAGAATAAGAATTAAAGTACGTTATTGGATTGAATCTGTTAAAGTGTTTTGATGGTAAAGGGAACAAATGAAAAACACCATGCGATAAAGAAAGAAATATTATTAGCAATGCATGTTCAATTTTGAACATTAGTATGTTTAGAAAGCCAAGTTCTTATGACTAACTGTAGGGATGTGTGTGTGTGTGTGTGTGTGTGTGTGTGTGTGTGTGTGTGTACAGGTGTATGTTGAATAGGTAAGGTGTACACATGATTCCCAGGTGGATGACTCACCTACTTAGACATCCACCCATATTCAGGCTGTCCCGAGGCTCGACCATTCCCATCCCTCCAGCTATTGATCTGTTTCTTTAGCCGTAGTTTATCAATATCGGGAAAATTTTAAAGTACTTATCTTCTCAAAATCTTTTTTATAACTGTCAGTATGAGCTCCTTCATGCGTGCTGCTTTGTCAGTCCTTTTTATTTCTTTCATAATAATCTTCCTGTTGGTGTTTTCGAGAAACTTATTATTGCACTAGACCAGTGGTTCTTAACCTGGGGGTAATTGCCCCTAATGGGGTAATTTTGCCTTTTTCAAAGGGGTCAAATCGGTAAAACATTGTTCGACGAGGTTTCTTTTTCTTATTTTATAAGACAATAAGAGATTATTAAGAGCAGGACCTTGCTACTTTCTCGGATAAAGTTTATTAAGAAAACTCCCCATTCCATCATACGGTAGTGCACACACAAGATCCTTATTCTTTTTGCAACTATATACAGCTGAAGTGGGCTCTTCTGCTACGCTAAAAATGGGGAGGGGGGAGTAAAAAATTGAACGCCTATTGACTAGTGTGCGATGCGTATTGCCTCTGAGCCAAGCAAAGAAAAACTGGTTAAAGAAAAAACTTACACCCATCACACCAATAGTCTATGCAAGTGTATAGTCTACTGAAAACAATTTAATGTAATTGCAAACCATATACTAACCTCTTTCTTTAGCTTGCATAATCACACGGAAAATCCATTAACATTTCCAATATATTATTCTATTCTTTCTTCCGGTTTAGGTAAGATGGGATAATAGCAGCCTATCTTGGTGTGCCGACGGGTAACAGTGGCAAAGAGTTAAGAACCACAGCGCCAGAAATTCCTGAAGTCGTCGATCGAATCTGGCACATATCATTCCTTTTCGAACTGCCTTTTCACATTATCTGTCCTTCCATTTGTGTCTTCATGTGGAGTATCGTTTATGGTCCTTTTGTCGATGCAGATGTTTTAAAGCGTTGCTGTTTTTATTCAAGGATTATTAAAAGAGGAATTCCCCAAACTTCTGTCTTTTTAATAACTCTCTTCTATACAGTATAGTAATCATTTCTTTTTCTCAGGGGCACAGTCCATTTGGTCCTATCAGTGCTTACTCTGGCTATTACACCATTCATTTTCCATCTGTTTGCCATAGTGTTCAATACAGCAGGCAGCCGCTGATTTGACTTTTATTTGAGGTTGGGACGAAAGACACTTTGTGATTTTTAACCTCTCAAAAGCTTTGTTTCCCCTTCTCTCTACTTGCCACGTCATTCCACATGACTTGGTGATAGCTTTCAACAACACACAACCCAATCATTCTTCGTCATTTTTCATTATACTCAGTATTCCTTTTTCCCGGAATCAGTCACGAAGAAGCTACATTACTACTCTTGCGAAATTAGCGTCGCAGAGGCCAAATGTGGTGAGCTGTATGCATTTCTTGATTCTGAACAATTGATTCAAAAAGTATCGGTGCACATTTCGCGCTAGTCAGTCTGACACCATAAGCGACGGTTATTGCAAACTGTCCCATGATTCACTCCACCCTGGTAAACCTGCTTTCATGAGGATGCATTATATCGCATGACTGTTCCATTTCTTTGCCAGCATCCTCATCATGTAAACATTCGGATGATAAAGTATTAATTTTCCTGAGACATCACGAACTGTACTGATCATTTCAGATATCACTGGACTGCTCCTGTATGGTGCTTTCTGGATCTAGCGTATATGGTCCAGGGGCACAACTTATATGTGTGGGGGATTTATCACTTGCAGCAATTTATGGCAGGTGGTGGCGACCATCATCCACTCACTTGATGTAGTGCTGCCTACCTCTTCCTTCACTTTTATCATTCTTTTTTTTGTGATGGCCCTCCTCTCCTCCTATTTCTCTTATCTTTCCTGTCACTTTTAATACTCTTCTTTCCTTTTCAGGTGGCTTTGCATTGATTGACAAGCCTAATGGTTTCCTGTAAGCCAGGAAACCAAATACAAAGCCGGGTGGTAACCATATAACCAACCCACACGTGTTCCCTACGTGTCAACATGTGGGTTGGCGGAGGGTTAGTGCCCTTTCCCGAAAAACAGCAAACTCAAAGACAAACTGTCACCCTTATGGGATTATGGCGTCTGGCTATAGATAGATAGATAGCAAATTATGGTATAACCAAATGTTTTTCTTCTCGTCATACTTCCACCTCTCACTGGTACCTTTCACCTCCTTGTTTGCTGCGTAAGTCTTTGTTTACTGTCATTATTATAACAGACTTGTGAATTCTGTATGTCTGCCGTGCACGTTACAGCAGGCACTATCTTTTATTTATTTATTTTTATTTTTTTGTCCATCTCTCAGTCCATGTCCTCAGTTTACTTACTGTATATACGGAACTGTTCATTTCTGGGTCAGTCTTCCTCGGTCTGTCTATCCATTGTCCTACAACCTACAACCTTTCATACGCAATGTGTCCAGGCATCTTGAAAAGAACAGAACTCAGTAGTTTGGCTTACTATTTATTTTCCCTGACGGCGAAAATCTGCACTGGTTTTACACCACACACACGCACACACACACACACACACACACACACACACACACACACACACACACACACACACACACGCAAAGAAACACAAATACAAACACACATAGGCGCACAAAAATACACAAACAAAACACACACACACACACACACACACACACACACACACACACACACACACACACACACACACGCACACACGCACGCACGCACACACACACACACACACACACACACACACACACACACACACACACACACACACCCACACACACACACACACACACACACACACACACACACACACGCAAAGAAACACAAATACAAACACACATAGGCGCACAAAAATACACAAACAAAACACACACACACACACACACACACACACACACACACACACAATTTCTCCAAATCTACACACTCAGTCATTACACTCCACCACTTACAAGAGATTTTTCAGGTTTACGGGGAGGTGGTGGCTCAGTGGTAAGGAAACTGCCTTATTGTCTGAAAAGTGGCAGGTTCCATCCTAGGCTACGACAGGGAACAGTGTAACAATATTATTTTTTTGAAACACACTTTACTGATCAGGCGCAAGACCCATCGTCATGTGGTAAAACCACTTCCCCTCCATACCATTACACAAGTTTAGAAGGAGACTGCCCAAGAATATACAGTATTTACTATGATTATGGGCAATGGTGTCGAAGTAGTGACATGTGAAAGTGTATGGCAAGTAGGATGAAAACTGGGCCTTGAGAAAACGGGCGTCTAGTTTATGTACAGAAAAATGTCAAGTGGATTTGCTTTTACAGTGCCAATATCTATACCTATATCTATACCAACCAGTTAGTCAATCAGTCAGTCTATCTATCCATCTATCTGTCTATATAACTTGGCGTGTGTAGGCTGTATATCCTGCCTGTTACCTTCCACTTGTCTAGTTATATTGAAAAGTATGATTTAAAAAATGCTAACGGCAGAAGGTGGTCAGGAAGCAGCCTTCTACCTGATTTACAGAATATCAGATTACGCTGATACACGAAGCCACCGTCACCCAAACCTGTCTTGTTTTGACCTAAGGCAATGGTTAACTGTGTGTGTGTGTGTGTGTGTGTGTGTGTGTGTGTTTGTGTGTGTGTGTGTGTGTGTAAATGAAATTAACTGAATGGTGAACAGTCTGTCAGATCTCTGTGTATTTCAGTCATAGATAGCAGTTAAGGATAGGTAACGGCGCCGAATGGGAAGTCTCTCTCTCTCTCTCTCTCTCTCTCTCTCCTATGTTCTGGTGTCATGTAGTGAAGGATAGTAGTAGTGGTAACAGCCCCAGGACCATCAACCCAGTGGACTGCAGGATGAAGTTACTCCTCTCCTCCAACCCACCATCCTCTCTTCACGGCGTTAGGGCGTGGAGGGACACGTGTATAACTGGGCAGCTTCACCGCTAAGTTATATGGGTGCCACCACGTGAAGGCGTCTCTCTCCAGCACCTACTGAAGGGTAAATAAAGGTTATGTTTACATTTCCGGTTCTAAAAATCTCTCCAAAGCTGAATAAAATCGTTCAAAGTTAGCAAGAATACAGTATACATGATCTTGTCTGGCTGAAACTAGTGATGAGAGAGAGAGAGAGAGAGAGAGAGAGAGAGAGAGAGAGAGAGAGGGGACAGCTAGCGTGGTTGATAGTGGAATAACTGGAGAAAAGAAATGCATCAAGGGGATATGGTGCGAGTGGGGGATTTCGTTTAGCAAGGAGGGGACGGAGAGTGAATCCGGCATCTGTTCACACTAGACCGGATGCAAGGGAAGGCGCACTTGGGGACTGAAGTTCGCCTAATATATCACATCCTGTGCTTACTTTTCTTTGTCAGCTAATATTAATGAGCTGAGAGAAGTTTGGTACGTTTCTCTGGCCACTGTGATTCTCTTTGATAGGGGGTGTCAGGGAGGACGTGCCTCAAGTGTGGGCGGGGAAATGGAATATTTTGTGGGAAATGAGAAGGAGAGATTGCGAGAAATGCATGGATTCTCGTATTTACTGCTTCAGTGGAAAGTAGCAAGCTTAGGTTGTATTCCTATCGACCACACAAGGGGCACTGTTGTGCTGTTGTAGCCCCAGATTCTTCTGGAACATGAACCTACTGGACTGTAGACTGCAGTCCACCATTCTCCTTTCTGGGTTTTTGCATAACCAGGTAGCTCAGCCGCCCAGTTATATCAGTACCACCACTGGATGGCGCCCCACTCCAGCACCACAATGGTCATTAAGGCAGATAATCAGTGTTTGCTAAGTCTCAGACTTCCCCAAGAACACGACCCGCAGCATTCAGTGTTACGTCCACGTCACCAATTACTGCATACTGGTGGGTGGGCAGGGACAACGGGAATATTACCATCATCCAAGGGTCTGACCGGTCCACGAAATGAACTCTGGTTCCTTCAGTTACAAGCTGGATATGCTAACCAGTACACCACCGGCTCCCCTGGTTGGGTTTATTAAGCAAGTTTTTAAAATTCATGGTGATCTCCTTCAATCCCATGACGTACTTCTGGTTTTATTTTCCGTATTTCCAGTCACTCTTAACCTCATGATAGACTCTCAGGATTGTGGGGGTTAGATATTACCTTCGTTTACTCTGGCGCTGCAAGAGGTTTACCCTAAAACTGATTACAAATGTTTGGCGGTGGCTTGAAGAAAAAAAAGTTGTCGGATTAAAGGGACCGAGTAGTAATGCAACTACAGAAGTCAGGAAGAGAAGAATGAGGGAAGGAGGGGCCTTCAAGGAGGATTGGTTGATCAGATTTGCTCTATGATGTCTAGCAGATGGGTTTTTGAAAGTGGACAGCAGGTTGTTGGTGGAATTTATTGATTTGGAGAAGATATATGATAAACATATCTGTAGGATTGTGGAAGTTAGTAGTAGTAGTAGTAGATGTAGTCATGTAATTTCATTTCATATCATTTTATTTAGGAATATAATTATATAGCCATAGGAAAGTTATACAATTACGAGTATAGTACATCACATCATGTAGTTGTCATATTTGTAACATGTCCTTTGATATCAGTGCTGACTATTAACAAGTCTAACTCCATTCTTAAACTTGCAAATTATGGTTGAGGACGGTGGCATTTTGATTTTATATAATAAATCAGTTTTTCTTTTCAGCTAAAAAAAGAAAATAATAATATCGAATTCAGCTGGCAGCCTATAAATGAGTGATAAAAAACAAGTAACACTTATAAAAACGATGTGCAACAACATAAAAACCAATTTATAAAAACGAATGAATCTCAAGGCTGCACAAGTTGAAGAAAAAAATAGATTTGCTAATTAAAAAAAAGGCCAGATAATTATGCTGCAAGTATTTCAGATGTTTAAAATATCTATAATCAAATTTATAAAAATATAAACATTAGAACAACAAATCTTACTGAAAAGAGAGAAAAGCATTCGGGAACCAAATGCTAATCGCCCGCCAAATTATGCTGTTGGCCAAGTTATATGTGTCGCCCCCCCGGGGGGGCCAGGAGGCCTGGGGGCGGCGGCCCCCCGGCCTCCTGGATGGGAGGTTCCGCCCCCTTAACCCTCCCGGGGGCAGCACCGGCCGGGATGGGCCTTGGGGAAGGGTCCCCTCAGGGGGGCCGGATGGCGGCCTCTCCCCTGAGGGTCAGGGGGCACCACCCCCGGGTAGGGCCTGGGGGGCCGCACCCCCCTCGGGGAGGGAGGAAGATTTCGGCCATATCTTGATACCCTGAAAGTTTCATGTTGATAGCTCAAGCCATTCATGAGATTCAATGGTGCTTAAGGCATGTGATAAAAACTAGTTGACCTTTAGGAGCCATTTTGGTTATCTTGACCTTGACCCCGACTGCTCATTTTAGAACTCGACCAAGATTTTGGCCATATCTTGATACCCTAAAGGTTTCATGTTGATTGCTCAAGCTGTTCATGAGAAAATAAGAACAGACAGACAGACAGACAGACAGACAGACAGACAGACAGACACACACACACACACACACACACACACACACACACACACACACACGGACAGACACACAGAGGCGGGCCAAACATCATCGCTCTGCCTTGGTAAAGGCGGGCGATAAATATGACGGAAAGACAAAAAATAAAGCATGACAAATAAAAAATGAAAACTGATAAAAGTAGTAGTAGTAGTAGTAGTAGTAGTAGTAGTAGTAGTAGTAGTAGTAGTAGTAGTAGTAGTAGTAGTTGCTGCTGTAGGAGCAGTAGTAGTTACAACTCCAGGCTCATCTGAATGCGAACCCAGTGGATTGCATGTTGAAAGTGCCCTCCTGTGGTCCACCATCCTCCTTTTTGAGCACAGGGAGTTGAGGGATGTTTATGTACACGAGCAGCAGATCAGACCGGCTGTATCAACGTCACCACGAGAAGGCGTCGCTCTCCAGCACCATTGTGGAAGGTATTACAAGTGTATGGAGTGAAGGGTACGTTTCTGAGCACCGTATTCTTGTTAGCATGGTAAACTCCGTAACAACTCATCCTAAGCGATTTTTATTGCATAATCAGCCTTGATAATCTTTTGTGTGCTGTGTATATTGACATATTCTACATCAATAACATACAAAAGGGCGTTAGGTGTGACAGGCAAAATATGTCGATGGGGAGAGAAGTGTTTGGAAATTTTAGCCGACAAGAGGATGGTCCTGACAGTCATCAAGAATTATGGATGAGAAGACAAAAACAGCTTGTGAGGTTGGACTTGCAAGCTTGGTTAAAAGAGGGAGTTGTGTCACGTCATCATGGTTGTTCACTGTGAATATCGAGTGTGATGAGAGGAGTGAAAGCACGAACACTTCTGAAAGGAGTATCGTTGAGGACTGTAGAAAATGAGTGCATGCTGTCTGTAGAGTATTAGCAGGGAATTAGGAGTGGACGTTGCCGAGTCTAAAAGATAATTCTGGCAATGCGTGTTCAAGACATGACTTAAAAGCAAAAGCAAGGTGATTTATGTGAAATAGTCACTCGAGACAGACAACCAGGGTCGGGTGTCATCATAGCGACCCCACTAGATAGGTGGAGATTTCAGTAGCAGAAAGAGTCGGCAGCAGATTCAAGGATGAGGAGACAGTCCAGGAGAAGAAAGAGTGAATTTCGGGCTCCTTGGGGAAGACGTCACAGAGGAAGGGGCAAGAAGAGTGTAACAGTGCTGAAAGTCAGTGAACGGGACAGTGACGAAAAGTGAAAATGTGTGTGGAACAGAGAGAACAGAGTGGCAGCGGGGAGTGAGAAGTGTTAGTAATAGGCTCAGGAACATGGGCAGCGGGTAGGTTATGGGCCATACAGTTGAGCAGAATGATAGTTTATCACTTTATTCTTAGGAATGTTTTTGTAGGGTATCTAACATTTTCTTTAACTTTCTAAAGACAGCAGATATTTTGTTATGCATTATCGTAGCCAATGATCTCCCCGAAATAAGAGCAACTTACCACGCCCTTTGGTGTCCCGCTTCCTTGACATGTCTAATAAGTTGCATTCAGAGTTTTGGGAATAACTACATTTCAGTCAGGACAACACTGGAGGATATTGGCAGCTGTGGCTCAGAACATGTAGGGGAGAAAATGGTTGCCTCACCCTGATGGCAAAAAAATTCAGCTAATTATTCTTTGCATTTCGTTGTTGTTTAATGTGGGTGAGAGGCTTGGCCGGACTTTGCATCGCGGCATCTAACCGTAGGCTACACGAGGCAGTCTCATCAGTCTAACAGACAAGGATTAGTAACTAAGGAGTGTGAAGACAAGGGACTTTTCAGAAGTATTTCTAAACTGCTAAAACTCAGAAGAGTCAGATTTAGGTCACATTAGGTAGTCACAGCCTCCTAAACGTAAAAAATTCTCAAAGCGTCTTTGTGAATCAGCGGAAGATAATTATCAGTACACATATAAAACTTTTGCGACACCATATACTGATCCTCAGTTATCTCAGCACTTCTACCAGAAACCTATGTAACAGGTAGGAGTGTCAGAATATCTACCTGAAAAAACTCTGGTGAAGTGAGAAAGTCTGAGAATCCTGACTGAATGTGATAGTTTGTGAAGATTCAAGCACAAACTGATTCACTACACACCTTGAAAACTTACCAGCATCTGTTGATATGCACTAATGATTTTTAATCTAATATCGGTTGAAATTCCATGAAATCTTGTGGAGAATCAGCAAAATATCGATTAAGTGAGGTCATTTCCATTGCCAGCCACAAAGCAGAATAGTAGAAAAGCTTTTCAATACCTGGACGCACAAAAACTTATCTGCAATCACCAATAATATAGCTTGGAATCAGTGCATACATACTGGATCAAATGTGCCTTTACCGGTGAATGTAATATACAAGTTTCAGATATTTTGTTTTTAAAGTTTGCTAAATAATAATTTCGCGGCTTTCAGTGATCGGAAATATTTCAATCTTTACCTCCTCTTCAATATTTTAACTTTACTACTAACAACTGGTGTAGAGGCTTTGTCAGCTTCAACAGTGGAGTATTTCAGTACTAAATTACATTCTTACTTTACATCACAGGGGCTATTATTACCTTTGTCATGAGTGAAGGGACCATGTTTTATCAGCATACAAAATTTATATATTTCTCTGCTACAAGAAAGGCTGGTTCTGGTTTGTTGGTAAATGCTTTAAGAACACACTGCAACTTCTGCGTCACTAGAGGCCACCAAGTCGATTGCCGTGAATGTTAGCCTGGTGTCTGCAGCCGTGTTCCAGGTGGTGGACATGGTGAGGGAATATTTGAGGCGGTGTGTTTGTCGTGGCACAGAGGGAGGGGTCGCTATATTGAGTGGAAACCAAGGGCAAATCCAGGGTGGGGTGGGGTGGGGTGGGGTGGGGGACAAGAGATTGTGGCCCTTTCAAATCTCTCTCCCGGTCCCCACAAGTGGACTGGAAACTGCTCATTTATCATGTAATGAAAGGGACTAACACTCTCAGGCTTCCATGATTCACTTTTATCTGATTAAATTTATCTGCACTAATCAGACGACAATGAAAGGGATTATTGACCGCAGTACAGTGCACCAACCCATTGATGAAATTAAAATTAGCGTGTGTGTGGTAACGTACAGTTTATCTATCAGTATATATATATATATATATATATATATATATATATATATATATATATTGTTACATAGCCTATGAATTCACCATCCTTTGTGTAATTTTAACGCACAGTATGCTGCATGTTTGATCACGAGCGTGTTCTGCCTCAGTTCCCCCCTTCTACCGTTATAGTAGAGTAAGTCGTCCTTTCTGTTGTTCAGAGCGGGATTGTCAACTCTTTGTCCCCATGGCTTCATTTGCGCGTCCTTCTTACAAGTTGTATCAAGCTCTGCCGGCCCCTATATAATGAGCTCAGTCTCTGCATCATGGCCACTTAGACCTGCTTCTCATTTTGTTCACATCTCTGTCCTCCCCTGTACAGTTATTATTATTGTGAGTGCTCAGAAAGTCTCCAACCATCTAGCAGCTGTGTGTAATTTGAGTATAACAGTTATTGCATTTTTTCCTTGTACTGTATAGCATAAGGTGTTGATTTGTAGGCCTAGTGGTTTTTTTTTGTAATTTATTTAGGATTCATTTTGTCAGCCAGTTTTAATACTATTTTGTATCTGTAATAATTTATCTTGCATTAACTGAGCATTACCCAGTGTATTTTCATTTTATCAGGGCTGACTTAGGTAAATTTACTCTTGCTAATTTCATGTTAATAGAGGCTATTGCAGTTAACCATATATTTAACCTGTTTTTGCCAATCTGATAATTATGATGTAGTTAAAAGCTTGATTCTTAAGGCCTATGAGCTTGTTCCTGAAGCCTATAGAGTAAAATTTAGGACAACTCCCTTTCCTTGGGGGAAGCAGCCTAGGTATATAGATAGATAGACATTATCCTTATGAGTCCTGAATGTTTTGTTGTTAGTTTGAGCATTAAACTTTAACTTGTAATTTTATCTAACTCTTTTGTTTTGAACCTTGGAACGTTACGGGACAGTAGTGATTTTTAGTATTCTCACTTAAAGTGTACATTATCTTTCTCTGTTCCGTAACATAAATTTGGCGACCTCATATCAGGATATTCAGGATATTATCATTAGGATATTGCTTGATATTTTGTGACTGTTACTTATTCATGATGTCTACTATTACTACGCTTGATGAAGCCAAAGATTTTTTGTCAAATGTGCAAACAGTGTTGGATGTAGAAAACAGAACAAAGAATGAACTTAAGCTTGTTGCTCAACAATTGGGAATTGCTGTTCGCTCTCATCATTCTAAAGATCAAATTGTTGGCATGATTAATGAAAGCTTGTTTAATGTAACTCCTGCAAATGAGCAAATGCAGATTGAAATAGCTAAGTTACAGCTAGCTCTGCAGGAGGCTCGTGTGAAGGAAGCTGAATTTCAAGCACGTGCTAAGGAGGCTGAGTCTCAGGCTAAGGAGGCTTGTGTTAAGGAGGCTAAATTTCAGGCAAATGCTCGAATTCAAGAGGCACAAGTACAGGCTCAGGCACAAATTGAACTTGCTAGGATTCAGGCAGACCATGAGTATCGCATGAAACAAGGTGGAACTGGATCATCTAGCTCTGATGATTTTGATGTGGCTAAAAATGTTAAACTTGTCCCTCCTTTTAATGAATCTCATTTAACAAAGTATTTTCAGTTGTTTGAGAGGGTAGCTACAGGTTTTAATTGGCCCAAGGAGTATTGGCCAGTACTCCTTCAAACTGTTCTCACTGGTAAAGCTCAAGTAACTTATGCATCTTTGCCTCAGGATCAATCTGATAATTATGATGTAGTTAAGAGCTTGATTCTTAAGGCCTATGAGCTTGTTCCTGAAGCCTATAGAGTAAAATTTAGGACAACTTACAAGCAAGATAAGCAATCCCATGTTGAGTATGCAAAAATCAAAGAAGATCTGTTAGAGCAGTGGTTAAATTCTAGGAATGTGGATTCTGATTTTGGTAAATTTAAGCAGATGATTTTGCTGGAGGACTTCAAGAGGTGTGTTAATAAAGATGTAAGCCTATATCTTGATGAGAAAAGAATAGATAATTTGTCTGATGCTGCAGTTTTAGCTGATGAATATGTACTCACTCACAAGAGATAATCTAGAGAAAAAGGGAAAGCTGAGAGTAAGTACGTTGCCTCTACTCAGAGTACAGGTAACAGGAAAGAGAATAAAGATGATGTTTCTCAGGAAGTAAATACCAGCTTCACCTCTAGATTTCAGAAAAGTAAATGTACTTATTGTAGTAATACTACGGAGAAATGTTTCAGAAGACAGCGTGATGTGAACAACAAGGAGTCTTTAAATATTCAGTCAATTGGTCTAGTGTCCACTCTTGAGAGTTCCCAGAATTCTTTAACTGAGTTAACTGAACCTGCTTTGAGGGGTAACTTAAATTCTCATGATGGAGCTCCTCTTTTGAGCAGTAACGTGGGTGACACTCTCAAGAGTTCATGTGCTAATTTCCTGTCTGATGGTTTTGTCAGTCCTCTTGACAGTAATGACAGGAAATCAGTTAAAATATATCGTGATACAGGTGCTTGCCAATCCCTTATGCTGACCAGTGTTCTAGGCTCTAATGTTAATTCCTCTGATGAAACTGTAATCTTACAAGGTGTAGGGAATAATTACTTCTCTGTCCCTCTGTGCAGAGTGAATTTAGAGTCTGGTTTTGTTAATGGTTCCGTTATGGTTGGGTTGGTTGAGACACTCCCAATGTCAGGTGTATCTTTCTTACTTGGAAATGATATTGGTGGAAGTCAAGTGTGTCCAGCTCCTCAGTTGTCTAGTGAGCCAGTGGCTGCGACCCATGATTGTGATGTCCCTGATGTGTTCCCTGCATGTGCTGTCACTAGGGCTAAGTCTAAAGTTACTGGTGATTTAGAGGATAATGATGATGATGATGTTATCCTAGCTGACACTTTTCTTGCTAATTTGGACCACTCACCAGATGAGGCAGTACCCCGTAGTGTTGATAATTTGTCTCGTCAAGAGTTGGTTGAGTTGCAGGTTGCTGACCCTGAGTTGAAAGGTCTAGCTAACTCTGCTTACAGTGAAGAAGAGTCAGCCAGTGCTTCTACTTGTTATTATGTAAAGTCAGGAGTACTTATGAGGAAATGGAGACCCCCAACAGCATCAGCCAACTGTGAATGGGAGGTTGTACATCAAGTTGTCATCCCTCGTGTTTGTAGGCAGGATATCATTAGAGTGGCTCATGATTCCAGTTTGGCAGGACACCTTGGAGTGAGGAAGACTGTGGCACGCATTTTGAAACACTTCTACTGGCCAGGTATCTTCAGGGATGTTTCCTGGTATTGTAAGTCTTGTCACACCTGTCAAGTTGTGGGGAAGTGTAATCAGACCGAAAAGGTTGCACCTCTAGTTCCCATTCCTCCTTTTGAGGCGCCATTCACCCGTGTGTTGGTGGATATTGTGGGCCCTCTTCCTAAGACTTCTTCAGGATTTTCTTATGTGTTGACCCTGATTGATATGGCTACTCGTTATCCTGAAGCCATTCCACTTAGAAATATCTCAGCAAAGAACGTGGTTAAGGAAATGCTAGGGTTCTTCACAAAGTTTGGTCTGCCCAAGGAGGTACAGTCAGACCGGGGAAGTAATTTCATGTCAAGTGTTTTCAAGCAGTCTCTGAAAGAGTTGGGCATCACCCAGATCACGTCTTCAGCTTACCATCCCCAGACCCAAGGAGCGTTGGAGAGATATCATCAAACACTCAAATCGATGCTCAAGAAATACTGTTTGGAACATCAGAAAGACTGGGATAAAGGTCTTCCATTCGTTGTGTTTGCCGCAAGAGAATCTCCAAATGAATCACTGGGCTTCTCACCTTTTGAACTATTGTTTGGCCATGAAGTAAGAGGACCCCTTAAGTTACTCAAGGAATGCTGGCTGTCGGAGGAAGATGATGTCAACCTGCTGGAGTATGTGATGAAGTTCAAAGAACGGCTGTCCACTGCTTTACAACTGGCGAGAGAGAATTTAGGAGCTGCTCAGGAGAAGATGAAGACTTGGTATGATAAGAAGTCCAGGTTACGCCACTTTCAGCCAGGAGATCAGGTTTTGATTCTGCTACCAGTTCATGTGGCAACCTCTTCAAGCCAAGTTTAGTGGTCCTTATTTCGTGGAGAAGAAACTCAGTGATGTCAACTATGTCATCGCCACACCAGATCGTAGAAAGAACAAGCAACTTTGTCACATCAACATGCTAAAGTTATATCACAGGCGGGACGAAGATAATCCAGTCTGCACTGTAGCTGTTCCACCCGAGTCTGCAAGTGAAGCTCTCCCATGTAGTATGAGCCTGAGTGATAGTTTGGTGAAGAATCCTGATATCATGAATGATCTCCAGACTAAGCTTTCTCATCTACCTCCCGAGGAAAGGCAGGAGTTTTCGGCATTATTGCAGGAGTACCCGCAAGTGTTCCGTGCCACTCCAGGAAGAACCACTGTGTTGATGCATGATGTCGATGTTGGAGACACAAAGCCAATTAAATTGCCTCCTTACCGTGTGAACCCAGTGAAAGTTCCTCTCATCCAGAAGGAGCTTGGCTACCTGTTGGACCACAAGATGATTGAGCCCTGTCAGAGCGAGTGGAGTTCTCCTGTCACTCTAGTCCCTAAGCCAGGTGGGTCACAGCGGCTTTGCATTGACTACAGACGTGTTAATCAGATAACCAAAACAGACACTTACCCTCTCCCTCGTGTGGAAGATTGCATAGACAAGATCGGAAAGGCTAGGTACATAAGTAAGTTTGATTTGTTAAAGGGATACTGGCAAGTACCTATGACTGAACGTGCTAGGGAGATCTCATGTATTGTAACACTAGGAAAGACTTTTGCATGTTCTGTAATGCCATATACAGATTGTTTTAGAGTAATAAGAAATTTCCTTTGTAAATTTCTTTTTCTTTGTGGGGAGGTGTTACATAGCCTATGATTTCACCATCCTTTGTGTAATTTTAACGCACAGTATGCTGCATGTTTGATCACGAGCGTGTTCTGCCTCAGTTCCCCTCTTCTACCGTTATAGTAGAGTAAGTCGTCCTTTCTGTTCTTCAGAGCGGGATTGTCAACTCTTTGTCCCCATGGCTTCATTTGCGCGTCCTTCTTACAAGTTGTATCAAGCTCTGCCGGCCCCTATATAATGAGCTCAGTCTCTGCATCATGGCCACTTAGACCTGCTCCTCATTTTGTTCACATCTCTGTCCTCCCCTGTACAGTACAGTTATTATTATTGTGAGTGCTCAGAAAGTCTCCAACCATCTCGCAGCTGTGTGTAATTTGAGTATAACAGTTATTGCATTTTTTCCTTGTACTGTATAGCATAAGGTGTTGATTTGTAGGCCTAGTGAGTTTTTTTTGTAATTTATTTAGGATTCATTTTGTCAGCCAGTTTTAATACTATTTTGTATCTGTAATAATTTATCTTGCATTAACTGAGCATTACCCAGTGTATTTTCATTTTATCAGGGCTGACTTAGGTAAATTTACTCTTGCTAATTTCATGTTAATAGAGGCTATTGCAGTTAACCATATATTTAACCTGTTTTTGCCATTACATTATCCTTATGAGTCCTGAATGTTTTGTTGTTAGTTTGAGCATTAAACTTTAACTTGTAATTTTATCTAACTCTTTTGTTTTGAACCTGGAACTTTACGGGACAGTAGTGATTTTTAGTATTCTCACTTAAAGTGTACATTATCTTTCGCTGTTCCGTAACATTATATGTATACCGTGTATATATATATATATATATATATATATATATATATATATATATATATATATATATATATATATATATATATATATATATGTGTGTGTGTGTGTGTGTGTGTGTGTGTGTGTGTGTTACCTGAGAGGAGCATGTGGAGTGACGGAGGGACAGGTTGACGAATGAAGAAGTGAAAGAACGTTGTGAGGTGGATGTGGATTTGATTGAGAAAATTAGGAAAAACACACTGAGATGGTTTGGACATGTGGAGAGAATGGAGAATGAAAGACTGATTAAGAAGGTGTATATAGGTGACGTGGTGGGAGGGAGAGGGAGGGGGAGACCGAGGATGAGGTGGAGGGATGGAGCTGAGAGGTATATGAGGGAGGGTGGAGTACGTTGGGGGGAGGGCAGTCAAATGATGGATGACAGAGCGACTTCGAGGCTTTGTGTCTCTGCGGCCATCCTTTGCGGGAGTAGGGAGTCGGGCTATAGATTCAGTAGAGAGACAGATAGTGTGTGTGTGTGTGTGTGTGTGTGTGTGTGTGTGTGTGTGTGTGTGTGAGAATCTTCAATTTCAGTCAGTGATTTTCTTTTACAGTTGAAAACATGCGTGCAGTGCAATAATGTTGTTGGACAAGTAAGCGCACATGATTATACATTTTAATAATGAATTTTCAAGCATATGCATATTTACTTAGGTTTATTACAGCACGATGCTATCAAGAAATAAAGAAGCTTTGAGAGATTAAAGTACAGAAAATTCATAATGTGACCATCTCGCGGGTAACCAGCACATAAGCCCGTCTCCAGCTGCACCCCCTGAGGATTGTTCTCTCACCCAACCCAAGTGTTTTCTTTCAAGGACCTATTTGCATCCCAGTGACCCCTTATCTTCCTTGGACCTTTTTTCCCCTCGGATTCACTCTCCCATCAACCCATATCCTCTTCGACTTATTCTGTCCTCATGAACCTATTATCCCCATAGACTGATTCTCCCATTATGTTACTTTCTCCCATGGACCTATTTCCCCCGTGGGCCTTTTTTATACCCCATGGCTCTAGTTTTTTCCTAAGGACCTGTTTTCCCTCATGGACCTAGTTTTCCCATGAACCCATTTACCCCTGAGATCTATTTTCCCCCTTGGGTCTTTTTTCCACCATGGGCCGTTTTACTCTGAACTTATTTTGCCTTGAAGGACCTATTCTCCCCATGGATCAGTTCTATCCATGGACCTACTTTTCCCTCTATGGTCCGATTTTCCTAAGAACCTGTTTTTCACTCATGGGGACACACCAAATTCCCCCATAAACATGTTTTCTGACATGAACCTATTTCCTCCATGGATCTTTAAACCCACTGAACTCCCAAAGATCCATTCACATGTTTGTTTACCAGGGAAGCGAGTGGGGAGCGTATGATGGACAGTTGACTAGTAAATTTTGGAAGTTCTTGTGTGACTGTCATCAAACTCTGAAGATCATAACGGACTGAGATGACATCCTCCAAACGTTACTTGCCCCCAGAGCGTTACCAATATCCCTGGATGAAGAACCCAATCCCAATCCTCATGCCCCATAGACGATCCGAATGCAGCTAGTACCAGAAGGCTGTCCACATTTTTCACAACGTCTTACCTATAGAAGGAATCTGGATTAATGTACAGATCAGCTTTTTTTTTTTTTTTTATGTGTCCGACTCTGGGCATAGGCTTCACAGCCTGCTATCATGGCCCAGCAGTCCTCCTACATACCATACACCTCTACATGTCACCACTTCGGCGCTAACACCCACCGTCCATATTGAATACATGCTAGGGCTGTCTCATACAGGACTGGTGTATTGATATTAGCGGGGGTAATTTTACGACATGTCGGCTGTCTTCTGGTAGATCAGTAAAGCCTGATTTTAATGAAATTCAAATCCTTAAACTGTTCCCTGCTCCAGCGGGGATTTGAACCTGGGTCCGTTAGAACGTCAGGCCACTTCTCTATCGATTGAGCCACGCCTCCTAAATGGTCCTGACAGGTGGAGGGACAGACACAAACAACAGTGGGGCCAGTTGCTGTCTGTACTCATTGACAGGTAGAGTAGAAGGTGATGAAGGGATAGCAAGAGCAGAAGGAGGAGAAGAAGGAGGAGAAGAAGAAGAAGAAGATGTATTACTTTCCTGATTTTCCTCCCACTTGAAGAACCTGGGAGTTTCCTTAAGATTATCTGCTTGAACCCACTTACCCGCAGATGACAAGTCTTTAATCTCAAAATTGTTACCATTATGAGATCCTGCGGCGTGTGGGACCGTAAATTTGTCATCCAATTTAGAAGTACGAATATGTGAACGAGCAAATACCAAATCCCCAACTTTAGTACTGATAGGTGAGGCAGAGCTATGCTGGTGATGTACCATGTCCTCTTTAGAGATGGTCAGATTAGTTTCAATATATTGTGCTGGTGTATTTGCTGGAATTCTGTCGGTTTCACTCTCATGTAATCACCCAAGTTATAAAGTGGACTAGGTTTTGATAATAGCATTGAATGGGGGAAAGATTTATCGAATCCATATAAGACCATCAATGGAGTGTCACCAATGAATTTGTCAATGGAGCTGTTGATAAAAGCAGCAACTTAGGGTATCCATTCATCCCAACAGGTGCTTTGAGAACCTAAGTACCTTAAGCACTCCAACACCCTATAATTTTCCCTTTCGACAAGGCCACTGGAAGCCGGATGATTGGGAATGACATCACATTTATTGTTGTTATACTGGTGACATATCTCAACAAGAAGACTATTGCTGAACCTGGAACATTATCAGTAATAATGGTAGATGGTGCAGTCAATGGACAAATAACGTCATCAATGAAGGCACCTGCAACACTCTTAGCAGTCTTTTCTTGGAGGTCTACGAGAACACAGTAACGTGAGAAATGATCAACCGCCACAAACAAATACTTTGCACCAGACTACGTAAGAAGCATTTTAAGGAAATCAGTTAAAAGTTTCCCTTGGACGTGATGGAACTAGACATTGTAAACGTGGAGCAGATGATCCAGTTGATCCTTTATTACGATTACAGGGGACACAGGAATCACAGTGAACATTGATGTCCTTATGAATTGTAAGTCAGTAAAATGAAAGACTCTCTTGTCTCAAACACCGATCTTTTCCCTGGATGGGATGCATGAGGTGTGTTATGGATGATGTGAAGTACTTCAGGTATCAAATCAATGGGAACAGCAAGTTGACATACCTTTTTCTATTAGGTATGTCCCAACTGATAAGGGATGTCTTCCTATACGCGATATCACTAACTTGAGATCATCTACTGGCGATGGCAAAGTAGGTATGATCGAAGCATCTCCTGACTCTAGGAAGTAAATAGACTTAGACCAAAGAGGGTCTGTGCGCTGACAACTTCAAACATTCGAGGATAGAGTGGTGTAAGGAACTTCACTTTGTCGGTATGGTGAGATTGCCACAGTTACATGGCGTTAGGGCATCTTCAGCTACATTAGATTTACCAGGTATATACTCAAAGGTATCGTTGAACTCTTGGAAACTGACCATCGTGCTAGATGTCCGGTAAGATTTCTTCCTTTGAATAAGTCACAAAGTCGGAGATGATCTGTTTGGATATGTTCTGGATATCCGTAGATTATGTCTCTGAAATGTCTGAGAGACCAAACAACTGCTGAATCCTTCCAGTCAGTAACACAGTAGTTACGGTCAATTGCACTGAGGGCACGACTAGCATACGCTATGACATGTTTCCTCTTAGCATGATCAACTTGCAGCAATACTGTGCTTAGGTCTACACCAGATGTGTCTTTACAAAGAAGAAAAAGTTTCTTATAATCAGGGGATGTCAAGACTGGGGCATTAATGTGTGTTGTCGTCAGTGTTTCAAAGACATGAGACTGGCCATTACTGCAAAAATTAGATATATTTTTCCTAAGTAATTTAGTCAAAGGGGCAGCGATCTATGAATAACCTTGAATAAATCGCCGATAGTAGCCACTCAGTCCAAAGTAACTCCTTACATCATCAGAACTGGTGGGTTCTAGGAAGTATAGCAACTGCTTTAGCTTTCTCATCAGAGGTATGAATTCCCTCAGCATCAACCACATGGCCAAGAAATTTATTATTCTTACACAAGAAGTTGCATTTACTAAGCTTAACTTTTAGACCTGCCATTTGGAGGCGATCAAAAATTTCTAGTATGGCAGAATGTTCAGGGATTGACTTACTCACTACAATGATTTCATCTAGATAAGCAAAAAGAGAATGGCCTATCATACCACTGCATACAGAATGGATAAGCCTCAAGAACAATGACTGAGCATTTCTAATACCAAAGGGAAGCCTATTAAAATGATAGTGGTCAGAAGGAGTGTGAATGCAGTTATAGGGAGAGACGACTCTTCCATTTCAACTTGCTAGTAGCCACTAAGTAAGTCAAGGGAAGTGAAAACGTTATGCTCGTCACGTGATTCCAATAGAGATGTTAACATCCGCAATGGGAATCGTTCGGGTATAGAGACAGAATTTGCTTTACGGTAGTCAACTACGGGTCTAATCTCACCTCCTTTCATGGGGACTAGGAAAAGCAGACTGTTCCACAGACTGACGAGGTGTTCACTGATGTCCTGGTTAGGGATATCCTGTACTATCTCGTCAGCTTCTTTTCGTAACTATGGGGGTAATCTATATGCCGTGACATAAATTGGTTGAGTATCGGGAATCAATTCAGTAATGTGCTTTAAAAAATTTGTTTTTTCCATACGTTAAGCAGGTAAGGCCACAAAAGATTATTAATTGTGCCTTATAATTAGAAAAGTCTCTTTCGTTTACCTGATAATGGAAGTGAGCGGATGATTGTTTGTGACATAAAACTCTGCTGTGAAAGGTTCTATTAATTCTTTTCGTTGTATTTCAGGGGTTACCTGGCTCTTCACATAAAATTCCGAGCTGTTAACACCACAGAGGCGAATGTCAGGTGGTGCAAGGATCCAAACTATTTGATCTTTCTTTTAATACTGTTTATGGAAGACCCAAATATTAAGTTCATCACAGACCCAGAGTCCATAAAAAAGGATGTAGGGATTCTTTCACAATTATTTAAGATAACTACACCAAAGTGAGCCTGAGGATCAATCTGGCGTGTAAGGAGGTCAGAATTTTGTCATTATGGAGGATTCTATTGGTTCTGACGCGGAGTTTCCCCCGACTGAGTGTTGGCAAGTGCACGGCATTCATTAGTGGAATGGTGACGACTGTTGTGATAAGTGCAATGCTGGTTGCTGAATGATCGTGAAGGTGATCTACTACCACGCCTGTGTCCGCGTTTAACTCCTAGTATATTGTAACAATGAGCTACGCAATGACCTGATCATTTTCAATAACAACAAACTGTCTTAGTTCTGCTTTTAGGTGTGGCACGGCCATAAAAGAATCTGCTTTGCGACGCAGGTCTTGTACGTGATATGGCTGGTGAACATCGTGTGACGTTTTGTCTACTGAGTGGACGTGAAACGTGTCCAAGGCCTTGAGACTGACAAGATGGTGTTGGGCTAGTAACTGGCTGAACTGTACGAACAGTTTAAATAGGTATGATGCCAAGTTTCTCTGTATGTTCAGCTAACATGGTTATGTCATCCCTGGGAGAAAACTGACTCTTCTAATGCAGTATCTAATTCATCCTTACTGAGACGATTTAGGAACCTGAGGTGACTAAATAACGTTGCCACATTAATTATTGTAAAATTGGTTCTTTCCATATCATCAGTTTCCGCCCACGGACTGTTTTTGCAATGCCTCAAAAAGTTCAGTTCCTGTCACAGCCGATACATCAGCTGCCTCTAACAGCGTAGCTTGTTTGGGAAGGATGAACTTCATGCTTTGCAATAGTCTGTAGATGCTCAACAAACATCCTGCTTTCGTGTGGTTACAAGAGATTTCCACAAATTTGTTGCAGAATTCATCAGTGGAAGTAAACTTCTTCAGGGATTTACATCTCATGAGAGAACCCGCTTGTGAATAACCATCATCTACCCTGCTTCTAAGATATGCAATTTAGCACTTCCTGCTGTAAGTCCTTTGTTTGTAAATCACTAATGAAATCGTAAACAATAATAGCAGGATTCATGCCCGTAAATTTGAAACGTGATGCAATTTCCACGATGATCGTTTGAGGTGCAGGAGCGGGTGGAGGCTGAAATTTCATATTATAAAAAAAAAAAAAAAAAAAAAAACCATAAGAGAAGTAAGAGATGGTAACTGAGAAACGTGTGATGTACTGGGGGTAGGGTATCAACAGGACTCAGCCGATTGGACGTTTTCGTGTTAATGTCTTTCTATTTCTCAGACGAATAAGATTGTCGTGTAGGTTTCGATCTGTGTAGGTTCTACTTCATCTCCGGAAGTATGTGTATCATCTTCAGATAAATTAAACCTCTTAAAGTAAGGAAATGTCACGAAGGAATAAGTTGAAAATGAAAAAAAAATAGGTACAATGAAAATATTAAGCAGGTGAATACAAGTGAAGGCATTTTCTTAAAACCAAATATAAACTATAATTCACAATAACAGTTAACAAAGAAGGGTCTTTGTATTTAAAATACCAGGTATCTACAAATGAAATGTTCATGTGGATAAATGTAATAGAAAAAAATGGGATTATGAGAGATGATCTGAGTACAGAAATTTAATTGTGAGAGGGAAAGGAAATATAATGTATAAAGATTATTGGTAGAGAGATAATAGAAGTCTTTTACAGAGTGGTTCTAACTCACCACCTAATTATACAGCATATGGTGTTAAAAATACATGAGGGACGTTGGGTGAGGTGGTACTGATCAGTGAGTTTTTACCGGCTGGTTGATCTGCTGCAGTCTCATTGACAGCTGGCTTGAGCAAGAAGGTGAAGAGGGCGAGCTGCAGGTCACCGGGTCACTGGGGGTTTAACAATCGGCAGAATCTTGGCCGGAATGAAGAGTCAGGTCTGGTGACAGACAGACTTGGTGACAGACAGGCTTGGCGACTGGCAGGCTTGGTGACAGGCATGGTGACAGATGGGAGACAGACAGTATACAGGCTTCGTAGCAGGTGATGGACAGCTACTGGATTTGACAGTAGACAGGCTTCGTAGTATGTAGTAGACAGCTACTGGATATGACAGTAGACAGGCTTGAGAGAAGGCGTGTTCTTGACCTCACCGACACCAGAATTTAATGTCAGATGTAAACCCGTAGATATGCCATCAAAAATTCATTTTTTTTTTTTTTAAATAACAGAACGGAGGAAGGAAAAACAAATGGGGAAAAAAAAAATAATCCATACACCAGATTACTGGTGTCCTCTATTCATAAAATATCAGTAACAGTTAGACTTGAACAGTTGTGGGTTGAAATTTGGAGGAAAACAACTCTGGGAAGTATTTTTAAAGGCTCCATACTACTGCTTGATACTTTATTGAGAGAGAGTTGTGTTGCACTTTCGGAGTCTAGTAGCTCTCTGTTTTTCCTAAAATCATTTGGAGAGTTTCTCTTTTGACCCAATGCCATGACGTTGTGCTGAGCTAAGGAATAGTCATCTGTGTACACATAAAACAGTCTTCTCAGTGTTCCCCTCCTGAAGCTGCAAATTTTGGCCAGAGGCAGCGACCAATGCCATTTCATCACATTCTGGCAGTGTTTGAGAAGTGACGGCTAAGCAACAAACATCCACTCATTTATACACACACACACACACACACACACTTATGTGCGGATATAAAACACACACACACACACACACACACACACACACACACACACACACACACACACACACACACACACACACACACTTATGTACGGATATAAAACACACACACACACACACACACACACACACACACACATTTATAAACATGGAGGGACATAAAACAGAGAGAGAGAGAGAGAGAGAGTCATTATTGCTTTTATTGTATAGAAAATAATAATAATAATAATAGTAATAATAATAATAATAATAATAATAACAATAATACAGTAGATGTGCAGTTCCTTCCTGCGAGCCAAGATGGAAACTGGATACTCAACCCTGCAATATGGATGTAGATTTTGTTGAAATTCATGGACTCACTTTCCCTTGTTTCTGATCGCTTTTATTTTTGGGAAGGGGCTGATCCACTCCTAGAATCACTGGAGGCTCACGTTCCCCATATATCACATTAGAGATGAAAGTTCACATATGCTGAGATTTCAATGCCATATCCACCCTTCTCTCACTTTTTCTGAGAATTTTTGACGTGATGAAGGGTGCTGACCTCTTTAGATATCATGCTTGGGAAATCAAACGAACTCATCGGGGAAAATTAATTCAGATCCATCGAATTGCCTAGGAGAGGTTAAAGCACACACACACACACACACACACACACACACACACACACACACACACACACACACACACACACACACACACACACACACACACACACACACACACACACACACGAGAGTTGAATGTCGCGTAACTACTACTACTACTGCTACCACTACTTCTACTACTACTACTACTAATAATGAGAATGGGACGAGCTGATGCATGAAATGAGACGAGTTGGTGGGAGAAGTTAATACATCAAGTAGAACAAGTTGGTGGGTCGAGCAGGCACATTGAATAGGGCGAATTGGTGGGTCGAGTTAATACATCGAGTAGGACGAGTTGAAGGGTCGAGATGATACGTAGAGTAGGACGAGTTCGCAGATCGAAATGGTATAGAGAGTGGGACGAGGTGATGTTGGTGATGGTTGGAGACGGTGGTACACGCCTGTATCCTGAAGGGCCTTGACCCTTGGTTTTCCCCCCTCCACTCTACCCCACCCCGAGGAGTATCAGGAGCCTGCTTTGTCGGGGAAAAGGAAATGCCCTTTTTCTTTTTTCTTTGTTATCGCCAGAATTTACAAAGGCGGAGCGATATTGTTTTTTGCCCGCCACTGTGTGTGTGTGTGTGTGTGTGTGTGTGTGTTTCCATATATCTCATGAACTGCTTGTGCTATCAACATGAAACAATAAGGGTATCAAGATATGGTCGAAATCTTGGACGAATTAGAAAATGGACAGTCGAGGTCAAGGTCAAGGTCACCAAAATAGTTTTCAAAGGTCAACTAGTTTGTATTGGCCGTCTTTAGCATCATTTTATCTCAAAAAACGGCTTTAGCTAACAACATGAAGCCTTCAAGATATCAAGATATAGCCAAATCCCCGGCGCCCCCCAGCCCTCCTGGGGGGTGGCGCTGCCCCCAGGCATCCCAAGGATGGGCGCCGCTATCCCTCCTCCACGGCCTCCCCGGGGGGTGGGTGCCGACCCCCGGCCGTCCCGGGGGGGGGGGAGGGAGGGCGCTTGTAACTTGGCTAACAGTATATTCTGGCCGACGGTCAGCATTCTGCTCCCGATTGCTTTTCTTTCATTGTTGTTGCTGTTGTTGTTGTTGTTCTTTATTTTATTTTATTTGTTTAGGACATAAGTGACAATGCGCTTTCAAGAAATAGCTGTTACTCTTTCATTATGCACACACACACACACACACACACACACACACACACACACACACACACACACACACACACACACACACACACACACACACACACACACACACACACTCTTACCTCTTCAATCCAGTGCCGTATTTTTTCATATAACTATTCCCGTTCTTAGCCGAGTTTATTCAATTTATGAGATTCCCGGAGCTGGAGAGGTTGGATAAAGCCTTCACCATCTCCTCTGTTACCAGCGCGCTTCTCCAGATAGATTTAATTCGCGTGCAAATATACAGAAGCTCCGTAACACCTTTTCCTAAGCGATTTATTTGGCTTTTCATACATTGCTATCACACTCCGTGTTGCTTAAATCATTGTAATATCGCCATACTGCTCGGAAGGTATAAATTGAACCAGCCATTTCCAAAGATAAATAGCTGAGGAAGAGGTGTTGGGGAGCTACCTTAACCAAAGAGAATACGGGCTTACAAAACACGGGAAATAATCAAAGGTGCCTCTGTCTTAAGGTAGTATTTTAAGTAGTTTTGGCGATTTCATAACATTTCTACCTTAGCGAGTTAGTCTGCACATTACACTTCAATATCCTCCTGCTCTTTACTGATGCAGACGAGATCGATATCAAAATGGTACAAGTGACCTGCAAGGAAATGGCAAAGTGTACTGTGGAAAATAAATCGCTGAGGAGGAGGTGCCACGAAGCCTCCTATGCCACTAATGCTACGGAGCTGACTTGCGTGTATAGCCGCCATAAAGCTGCCCTGCCTTGCCCGAAATACAACACTAAGTACTTCACCAAGGACGAGGATTACGTGCCTGTCTGAGCCTCATATTCCAGGTGGCACAGGGGGCCCCTTTGCGCATCTTCTTTAGCGATTTATTTAGCTTATAACACAATCTTGTCCTCTTCTGCGTTACTCAAGCAAGGTATATAAGCAAAAAAGTATATTAATGACGTAAAGAAGAGTATGAAGGTGATACAGACATAATGCAGGGTGGTCTGTGAATAGAGCTACACTAGAAACTCAGCTGGAGGCATGTGCTGCTGGGGCGTCTCAGTCTGCTGGTGTGGGCGTGGGTTTGGCAGGGGGTGTAGGAAATTAATAAATGATGCAGGGTATAACGCTGAATGAGCAGTCCCCGCAACACATGAGAAATATCCCGGCTGAGTGGAAGGGGAGTGTTATATACGATCCACCTTGTATAGCCTATCCCCTGTAATCTTGTCGGTTCAGGCGGCTCCCCTGCACCTCCCCCTTACCGGTTTATATCAGTGTTTGGCACCTTACTATACAGTACTCTTGCATTTTAAAGAATTATTTTCTTATGTCTTCGATTCTGGGCATAAGCTTAACAGCACGTTCCTTGAGGCCCACTACACCTCCACCCCTCATTACTTTGGCTCCAACACCAACCGTCCATATTGAATACATACTAAGACTGTCTGATACAGGATTGGTGTATTTTGGTATTAGCGACATGTCGGCGAGTCTTATGATAAAGTTTGCTGACACGAAATTCATATATTTACATTGTTCCCTGCCCCAGTCGCTGTTCGAACCCGTGTTCACTGAGCCAACACACCACCTCTCTACCGATTCAGCCACCGCCTCGCAGCGTATTTTGATAATGAAACTACAGAAATCATACAAGACTATAAAATATATGACCGAGTAGCGAAAATGAATTGTTATGGAAGAGCTGTTACAAATCCTCTTAAACAGGCGGGCATGCCATCTTTAGCCTATACGCTGTTCACTTTAGTTAGGCTGAAAACTGTCGTCTCTCCATCTTGAATGCTGAGGTATAAGACGATATAGATTCTGAAATATAGTGCTGGCCAAGGAGAAGGGTCTTGGAAAGGATGTTAAGCCATAGTATTGTCTTAATCTGACACTGAACAACGGAGAACACTGCGAACGGACGAAGATCTCCACTTATACTCTGTTCACTTTAACAAGGTTTATATTTGCCATCTCTTTATTCCGAATGCTTAGTTACAACGATACATTAACGCTAGAATATAATCCTAGTCACGAAAAAGTGCTATGGAGAGGATGAAGAACCGTGGCACTGTCAATGCCACTGATAATACTTTAAATGAGCTACAGAAGGACGAAAACTTGGGTCAGGTCAGGGTGAAAGAACTATAGTTAAACTGAATGAACTATAAGGGAGACATGTTTTCCTTGTCTTACCTGGCTTCGTAACACTTCTGTCTTTATCAATACGATGATGTAGCTTTGTCGTTAAGAATATCTACCAGCGGAGGATTGTATTCAGCATAGCCAGCCCCTGGTGGTGGAGCTAATGAAGGCTGTGCACAACCCCTCCAGTTACGAGTCTTCCCCACTGAGCTCTATGGTCTCTCCCCTAAGCTGAGTAAAATCCATTTGAGATGGTAAGAATGGAAAATACGTCTTCTAGTTGAAAGGGTTAATGTTATATTGTGCACAGTATACCTTTATTAGTCCTCCCGGGGTGGCACCGATGTAAACTGATGGCTCCGCTGCCCAGTTGTACGCATGTCTCTCATCTTCCACCCTCCCCAGATAGGAGGATGGCGGACTGAAAATTGCAATAGAAGAGCAGCTTCAACCTGTGGTCCACTGCGTTCAAGTTTAGATGAGCCTATGCTTGTTGCTGCTGCTACTGCTGCTACTACTAATACTACACTGCTGGTGCTGCTGCTACTTCTACTACTACTACTACTACCATTACTACTACTACTGTACACGTTTACAGTTTTCTTTTCTCTCTTTTCTTTGTCTTTTTTTTTCATCGATAATATGAGAGACGCTACCAACATGTAACGATGCAAACTACATTGCTGGGCAAGAGACTTGGGGTTATCTGAGTCAACTAGAAGAACTTACATTTAAACTGTATTCTCACTGGTATAGGAGGCTTCGTAACACTTCCTTCTTAGCGATTTATTTTTCATATGACACCTTGAACCCCTTAGTTGAGTGACTTTACTTTTTTTTTACATATATTACTACCAGACCGATTTACTCAGCACAGCAGAGACTTCAAACTGGAAGGGGGGGAGGTTGCAAATTGCCTTCATCATCCTTTTCCCTGCGGAGTCACCTTTCACAGATGAATATAAGCGTCTGGAGGCAGCAACAGAAGCAGTAAAAAAAAGACGTCAAGGGTTAATGAGTTCTCGTAAATAATTTATATTTTCTTAATATAAAGAGAGTGTGCATTGATAGCATACAGATTATTAATTCCTTTAGCCTTAAGACATCATTTTTATTTTTTTATTACCACCCGCCATTCCCCGCCCCCCGCCTCTCTCTCTCTCTCTCTCTCTCTCTCTCTCTCTCTCTTTCTCTCTCTCTCTCTCTCTCTCTCCACCTTAGGCCTATAGACAGTACCTTATCGATTTCTATGGAATGATAATGTGTACGAAGGTATGTGTGTCGGGGCTAATTATCTCTGGCACGAAGACTTAAATATTACTGGTTCCTCCGACACATTACTGGCAGAGGTGATGACAACTGAATATAGCAGCTGATACTACACCGCTGGGTCATGAGGTCACACCCATGTCATGGGAAAGTATGACTTTAAAGATACAAATATAGTCACGATGTGAAAATAAACACGCTGTGTAGAGTTTCTGTTGATATCTGGACTATAATTAAAATGTTCTCTGTAAAGCACATGCCACAAACTAAATGACACACTGTAAAATCATCTTTGATATTACCCTAGCATTATACCTAAATGAGTTTGCTAGCTCTTTTCAGAGTAAGACTTGAAAGCCGATGGAACTGGCAGCTTTTAATACAAATTATTTGATAAATGAAACTAGCAAAAGTATTGACCGCTGAACTTCTTCCAAAAGCCATCACACCACATAGTGTATTATCTCATTGAGAATAAAATATATGAGAGGCCGTTTTATTGTTTATTCTGAATATCTTGTGTGGAGAAAATGAAGTGGGTGCTTTACAATGATCAGTGAATAACACTGATATGCATCATTACAGAGGCTTGGGTAAGAGCAGGCAAAGAATGACGGTAGTGTGTGTGCTGCGATATCTGGTAGCGAGTGAGTGGATTGGTGCACCTGAAGAAACAAGAAAAAGTAATATAAATGAAAATGTTAATTCGTCTGCAGAACAAAGAACCAAGCACTTAAAACAAAAGCAAAAAGCATATAGGGTGTCTTGTGAAACGTGTGCAAAACGTGAGGAGGTTATTCTTCGGTTAATTTCCAGTAACAAAGGCTATATAAACACTGGTCCAGTTCTAAACCATTCAACCGCTACAATTGCTGAAAACCATATGGGCGAAAACGACATCCCCCATAAATCCCCCATGACGTCATAAGTAAGTGTAACGCAGTAACGGTTGAGGGCTGGACCCACAGCCAAAATCAGAATTAGCCAAGAATAACCTCATGAAGTCTGGCACACGTTCATCACCTTCATTCTTGGTTGCTGCATGTCTTCGTTGTCCACATTCCTCCTATTTTAGACGTCGGCTGGTTCCCGTTGTCGAGGTGAAACATTTTATCTACACTTCATCAGATGGTGTTCTGTATCTCCAACGAACTGGTAATAAGCATCATCTTAATATACCTGGATATAGTACAGTGAGTTTGAGTTTACCTGACGGAACTGGGACATTTCCACAACTCGAATACTACGTGATGGTTGTTTATCATGTAGAAATGAGTCTATCCTCAAATCAACCCTCCAGTCTAATGCATGTACCCATCAACAGAGCTGAGAAGGGTTAGGGAACTTTGTCATGTTAGAGCAAATGCGGTGTAGTGATAATCTAACTAAAGACTGGCTTAATGACATCGGCTGGGGTGTAACTCTTCATGACGATGACTTGTAATTTCAATCTTGCTGTCTTGATATGACAACACTAGCAACCACGAGGCAAGAGCGAGTGCTATGTTTTGCTCGACGTGTGTGTGTGTGTGTGTGTGTGTGTGTGTGTGTGTGTGTGTGTGTGTGTAATTCACCGGGTCGATCAGGATCACATGATGGAGGCGTGATCATCAGCTTTTACCCTCCCGGAAGAGAGCTGAAAGCTCATATAGTCCGATCTATGGGCAAGGCTGTGACCTTCACACACGCACACGCCCATCCCCTTGCTCAAGGGGGACAGTAACCATTCGCTTCGTCAGTGAAACTTTTCGCAACCCGAGCGAGGCGCGAACTCCCGTCTACCAGTTGGCAAGCGAGAACGTCACCACTGAGCTAGCGAGCGGTGTGTGTGTGTGTGTGTGTGTGTGTGTGTGTGTGTGTGTGTGTGTGTGTGTGTGTGTGTGTGTGTGTGTGTGTGTGTGTGTGTGTGTGTGTGTGTGTGTATGTATGTGTGTGTGTGTGTGTGTGTGTGTGTGTGTGTGTGTGTGTGTGTGTGTGTGTGTTAACAATTTAGCTCAAACACTTATTTTAACCAAGCTTGGTGAAAGTGTTGAGGATCAGCCAAGGGGTCGAAGTTTGAATTAGCAAGTCCAATGTAAACAGTTTTTTCTTGATCTAGGCCAAACTTGGTGGAAGGACCGAGGGTATAGCAAGAACGAGGGGATTCGATTTTGAGAACAATCAGTCGAAGATCAGGGACACAGACAAGGTCAAAGGTCGATCCAAAAGTATCTGTGTGTTAATATAATAAAACATTTTTTATTTGACTTGGACCTAACCTGGTGGAGGTGTTGAGGATCACCCAAGGCGTTAACATACCGTTTTTATTTTTAACATTAGGTCAAACGTAAGGGTCACGTGGCGAGGTCAACTTACAGTTTTTATCCGATGTAGACCAGACTTTGTGGAAGGGTTCAGGGTCAAGCAAAGATAAAGGAAATTAATTTCAGAACAGTCAGTCTGTCAAGATCACAGGGATGGGTCAGATTTCAAGGTCATATCGTAAGGTCAACTCAAACAATTTTGTTCCAATCTATCTATCTCTATTGTCAGACGCCTTAATCCCATTAGGAGTGGCCACAAACAATTCGCCTCCATGTCGCCCTGTCCTCCGCCATTTTACTGCCCTGCTCCCAGCTCACCCCCGCCTCTCTCATATACAGTACCTCTCCACTCCATCCCTCCACCTCATCTTTGGCCTCCCCCTCCCTCTCTCCCCCTCCACCTCACTGACATACATTCTCCTCGTCAGTCTCTCACTCTCCATCCTCTCCACATGGCCAAACCACCCCAGTATGTTTCTCCTAACGCTTCCTATCACATCCACATCCACACCACAACACTCCTTCACTTCCTCATTTGTCAGTCTGTCTCTCCGTGTGACTCCACATGGTCCTCTCAAATAACTTATTTCCACTGCTCTCACTCTTGACTTCTGTCCCTCCAACTAGGTCCAAGCTTCACTTCCATACGTTAGAGTTGGTACCACAATACTGTCATGTAGTAGCTTTTTTACTTCCATGTTCACTTTTGACCCAATATGGACCAAATTTGGTGGAAGCGTTAAAGGTCAGACAGGAATGAATTGAGTCGATGTTCAGATAAATCGGTCAAAAGTCAGGGTCACATGGCAAAGTCAAATATTAGGCCCGAAGACCAAAAGATGTCGCGTGGGGGTTGTATTCTTTCACTGCTTCTTCTTTTATTTAGCTAAAGAAAGACTACTCGAGTTGTAGGAGGTAGATGCAGCCTTAATTAACGCCTTCACCACTGGAGGTCCTTCCTGATTATAGTAAAGTTGCACGGCAGTGGCAAGGATACAATAAAAAGTCTTATCTGACTGAAGGGGTTAAGGTTTGTCAATGGGCGTCATACCGGGAAGCAGGTGAATACAGACATATGATTTTTCACGTACAGATATGGGTTTGATGCTTATATGGCTGTTGTGTGTTGGCGAGGACGCAAATACTATCCGTGACTCACTGGTCTTGATTAACCAAATGTAGTGTGCAGCTGCGGACATTTATATACTAATTTACTTAATTACGATAAATACTGAGGTAGTGAGCAACAATTCTCAAAAACAAGTGATACGATACTCGGAATCAACCCCTCAAAAAAAAAAATAATAATAAAAAAATAAAAAAAATAATAATATGTGAATTCCATAATAACTGTTGGACAAAATGATTCCCCTCCCACCTTACAACGGGCATCCCACCTCCCCTTACCCAATCACCATACGACCGGACCGGATGAAGTGCCAAGATGAGGACAAGCCTGCATTATTTTACGGTAATTTCTGGGGCATGTGATAATGTTAAACTGCTGGTCTAGGTATTTTTGTCAAGTAGCGTAAGCCAATTGTGATTATTTAGACATTTTATGATGTTTGTCTTCTTAGATTTTTGTGTAAGATACCAATTTGTTTGTTAGGTTTCTGTATGTTAGGGAACTTGGACTTTTTTTTTTAAATCTTCAAAACTATTCGTTGAAAAAAAAGGGATTTGGCTTAATAATGTTTTCCCACAGGCCAGTGGTAGGTAGAAAAAAAAAAAAAACTACAATATGCCTGGCCTTTCGCATTGTTTCTAAATACTGTACATCCAGTAATGTAGGATGCAAACTGATCACAGATAATAACCACAGGGGCTCCACAAATGTCCGTATGTAACTTGGGTCTTTCCTTTATCATCATGGACATAGTTTTGATTATACGGACCTAACTCTTCGTGACTCATCGATCGTAATTCACCTTCTGGGCTGCACGTGGCTCACCCCCGCCATACCACTATACATAATGCCTCTGGGTTGATAGGGCACACTGGCTTATCTTATCAACGCATTGTAAAGGCAATGAGGACGAGGACCATATACCCTCTGCCGTAGCCTTTTATATGGACGGATTAACCTCTTCACCCAGATTACGTCCCTCTTACTTTATTCATGCTGCCTACACACGATATTGTTCAGTTTATGAGAGCACCCTAGCGGAGAAAACTTAACGAAGGCGTTATCTAACACCTCCAGCTCAAAATGATAATAAAATGAATAAAATGGCCGGATATAACAAAATCACGATAACCTGGAGGGGTTCACAAGAAGTGATGCCAAATAGAAGGTAATGGCATAAATGTATAATACATAAAAGTAGTGTAGGCAGTTACCAACGTTTCCCTTTCCATACCCTTACTATTACCACTCTTTGTCCACTTGTGCACACACACACAAACACACACACACACACATCGATGCATCTATCTATCTGTCTATCTGTATGTACATACTCACATTGATACATACATGCATACCAGTGAAACGCCTTTGTCGGCAAGGTATGAGCAAGGCCATTTAAATTCGAAATCATTGAAATGTCGCTTTACACCCCGAGTTTGCCTGAGTATTCATGCCTTCACGAAGCACTGTCTGGCCTGTGGCTCTCTTTTGAAGATATTCGTCATGCTGCACTTGGCGCTTGTCACGTGTCACGTGCATCGCCTGGGTGTGACGAAACCTGTCAAAAACAAATCCTAAAGAATTGGGCTATCATATGGTGCAAACCATGCAGTGATCGGCCCTGTGGTTGCTGAGATGTAAGCTTCTCAAAAGCGTTATGGTCCGGCCGGGTCGGGCCTGGTCGGGTTGGGTTGCTCATAATGTGAGAAAATGCCACTACTTGACCAGAGACTATAGAGGGCTTCGCCCTCGCTCGTAAAAAAACATTAAGTAGAGTCACGGCGTCTGGGAGGTAACATGTTCGTCAGCCGAGTCTAAGGCAGGAACAAGGCATATCTTTGACATTATACAGTAGACTGGCACACACAAACCAAACCAATACAATGCCTCATTTTCGCTAGCCATCACACTCACTACAGATACCCCTTCCCCATTTGGATTTCGCCAACATGAGGAAATGTTATTTCTGGCTGTCCCTCTCAGGTCTGACCCTGTACCGGACCTCACATGAACCCTTTGACTATAGTACACTTGTGGTATATGTCAAGTATATTTATCCCAACCGAAGTGGGGACGATACAGCCAATGTATCTCTACCAAGTGGCTTAGGCTGTTTAGTAGAGATTGTATGTAGGGTGAGAAGTGCTTGAAAGTGTAATTGTAGTGTTGGAGTGGCTTTGGATGTGTGTGTAGTCTTTGAACCAAGTATAATCGGCCCGAGCAAGCTGAGTGGGTGCAAACATACTTTATAGTATGCGACACTGGTTCAACCACAGCACCCCTTGTGTCCGCCAATGCAGTACGTGGCCTGAAGAACGCTTCCAAAGCTTATTACCCTGGCGGGGCGCGAACCCTCGCTCTTCATTGTACGAAAACGCACACTTTACCACTGTACCACAGAGGCTTATATATATATATATATACAGAGAGAGAGAGAGAGAGAGAGAGAGAGAGAGAGAGAGAGAGAGAGAGAGCTGGGGAGTTTACTGGACAGAAGATATAATCAGTTAAAATTAATAGGCAGTTCTGAGGGACGTGATAAAAGAACTTATTGTTTCAGTAGACGAGAACTCTGAGGCTTTCATGCTGGCAGGGTTGAAGGTTTGGAGTAGTATTCATAAAGGACCTCAACCACTCTTGCCATGGATGAATTTTCGTCGTTTGTTAATAATATCCAAAAGCTATCACACTGACCGAATTTTTCACACTGCTATTCGCAATGGTTAGGTTGTGAATTGTTTGATATGAATCACAGATAAAAGCAGCATGAAGGAATATTAAAAACAACTTAAGCTGAAGAAAGTTTTTGACTGCGGTTCCTGATAAGAAAGTCAGGTAAAGGAAGGTGACAGGAGGAAAGGAAAAGAAAGTTTTTTAAAGCCCCAAGAGTGATAAGCGGCCTATCTAGACAACACCCCAAAATACTGAACGCTGGAGAGTGACTGATTGACACTGTCAGGTGGTGTGTAGCTCATTTATGAAGAAAAAAAAGAAAGGGCACTCTATATATTTACTACTGAAGACAAGGGAGTACTCGTATAATTTTCGGTGCTGTGTGTGTGTGTGGGGGGGAGTGTGAATAGTATAACTCAATGAGTCTTGGTCAGATTTATGCCAAACTTGGTGGAAGGATTGACGGTCTGGCGAAGAAGTGATTTCTGTCAAAGGCCCGAATATTTGACCTTGTCCTGTGGCCTTGACCTCTGACCAATTGTTCTCAGATTTGCACCGCTTCATCCTTGCGTAATCTAAATCTGTTTCACAATTTACTGTCTTAATCGAATCAAAGTTCCTTAAGCTGAGTTAATCATAATACGTGGCCTTGACCTCTTGCTCTTCAGACCGAATCACTTCATCATTCTCTGACCCTCAACCCTTCCACCAAGTCAGGTCTAAGAAAGATGATTACACTTTGATTTACAATATTCTCTCTCTCTCTCTCTCTCTCTCTCACACACACACACACACACACACACACACACACACACACACACAGAGAGAGAGAGAGAGAGAGAGAGAGAGAGAGAGAGAGAGAGAGAGAGAGAGAGAGAGAGAGAGAGAGTTGTGGTTCGTTAGGCAGACCTAGAATTCTGGGGGGCTTGGATGCTGTGTGAATGAATGTCAGGCTTATGCACTGGACATCTTGTTGGTTGTTTTCGCTGCTTTCTTTTTCCTGGCTTTCTGGATTCTACCTCACCCCATACTTAGCTGGGAAAAGAGATTAAGATGATGATGATGAGCAATGATGGTTCTTGTGTGTGTGAGAGAGAGAGAGAGAGAGAGAGAGAGAGAGAGAGAGAGAGAGAGAGAGAGAGAGAGAGAGAGAGAGAGAGAGAGAGAGAGTCCGTTCATCACCCTTGCCTCTTTGTCAACGCTGAGTTAATATATGATTGAATGTGGCTTAGCGGAAGAAGATGCATATTATCGTCCACTGATGACATGTTTGGAATATGCAGCTCAGTTTAGTACATCACCTTACAGGGTCTATAAATCCAGCGATGAAACTGAGGCAGAAGAGACGAATAGACTATGTTTGTACCTTCCCCATATTGGAAACTGCCAGCTGTATGACTGGAATGTTTACGCACTACGTTGTTGATTAGTATTTGAACACTACAGTTTGCAGGACGAGTATTAAAGAGAGAGAGAGAGAGAGAGAGAGAGAGAGAGAGAGAGAGAGAGAGAGAGAGAGAGAGAGAGAGAGAGAGAATCTGTGTTTCCAGAAGTCTCTATTAAGCCGTATAAGACAACCTGGATCCTTGCCTCCGTTTCACTGTTGCTTCTTCCAGACCAATTTATTAAGCTTGGAGGTTGCTTTTCCAACACGGGACTGGAGTGTAAATACTTGGATACAGAATTTCACTAACCCCTTTATCACACGGTGTTCTGTAACTTAAGTAAACTCGTCTGGAGGCAGCACGCATTTTCTACGAACCCGTCACCTGATTCGGTCCAACAGGGTATTTTTTATCTCATGTTTGCTGCTACCACACAGTTTTATTCATGCTGGAAAAGCACACCAATAGTAGTGGTGGTATTAGTAGTAGTAGTAGTAGTAGTAGTAGTAGTAGTAGTAGTAGTGGTAGTAGTAGCAGCAGCAGCAGCAGCAGCAGCAGTATAGTAGTAGTAGTTGTAGTACTAGTAGTAGTAGTGGTAATAGTTGTGGTAGTAGTGGTAGTAGTAGTTACTGTTGTTGAGTAACCCCGGTTTGTCTGGCCCAGTAGATCCATCAAGTTAAAGAAATAAACAGTCCTCACAGGGTTGTTCCGTGCTGTAAATCGCTCTTCCCTAGTGGTAGACGCTCCTCGGCACAGCGAGGGGAAGAGATGAGTGTGGAAGCTTGGTTTCCGGATGGGTGCCGCATTTGCTTGTCTCCACCCAGTTAACATCAGTACTAAAGTAGACTCCACATCACCTAGTTATTTAGTTATATGGTTACTACCCGACGTTGTAAATTGTTTTCTGAGTTACTGGAGACCATTAGGTTTGCTACTTAGTGTAGTGATACCTGAAGTGGAGATAAACGTGATAGGATGGATGGGAGAAATAGGAAGAGAAGTTGGCCGGACACAGAAAAGAATGGTAAAGGTGAAGGAAAAAGTAAACAGCACTATATCAAGTGGGTGGATGATGGTCGCCACCACTTACCACCGCCAACCAGTAGCAAAAGAGTCAAAGAGGACTATATGTAACCCCTCCAGTCCGAAAAATCTATCCCTATCAGTATAAAATAGTCTGGAGGTAGCAAGATAAGTCCACTGAATGCGTCACTTGATCCACGGGGGTAACACCTTAAATCTGGTATTGGCAATATTTATTTAATTTTTGCTGTCTACAGGCGATTTTATTATGTTTATGGTACACTTACCAGCCTGGAGGCGAATAATGTTAAATCAACAATTCCCTTCACAGCTACAGATCCCTCCTAAGTCGAGCATAATCTCATGGAAATAATAAACATGAGCCAACTGAGAGTGGGACCTAATTCAGGGGGTGAATGACCACAAGTGAGCCTTGTCATGTGTGAGGTTAATTATCAAACCACACTGCCTTGGGGTCATCGCAGCCTAAAGCAGCACCCGGTAGGCTGCAGATTTGCCCTTTATGGTCGATCATCCGATGAAGTCAAGTTTTGTTTATGTTGCCTCCAGGCGATCCAATTCAGGCTAGTGGACAGTTTCGTAGTGAGGGGATTAATGAAGCTTAAAACCCCTGCGATTCAAAAAGCCTCACGTGAGCGAATTAATAAAATCTTCAGATAGCAAGAATATCGTCAAAAATCCACGTCTCTGATGGAAGGGTTAGCGCTTTCATCTGAGGCACTGGCAAGGAGCCTACACGTGGTGGCGCTGTGCACCCTGTGTGGAGCAAAGCAGCTGGGGCGTCCACTGGCAGCCAAATCTCATATATCTCTGCATCTCGCCGTGAGGAAGGATCCTGATTCGACCCTGATGAGTAGCTGTCTACCACCAGGGGGCGCCGGTTCCTTGCACGGTATATTCGCTGTACCATACCTGTAGAACGGCCTCACAGAAGCAGTTGCTTACCTGTGGTCGACGGGTCTGCTCGACCAGACAGACCGGGGTTAAACAACAACAGCAACAACACCAACTCTCAGCTGAAGGTCATCTGGATTTACATAAAACAAAAAGAACTGTTCTGGGCATGAGAGTGGCGTGACAGAGTTAACAATCTGAGGATGTTATAACTCACCCTTAGCTGTATATCCCTGTCTGTGGTTAGCTGGCATTGAATACTAGAGTTGTTCCGATCATCAGAGGGTGACTGGTGAGAGCAGTGACACGCTCAGGCTCATTTTTTCATTGTCTGTTGAATAAAGGCATCCAAAGAAAGTACTATAGCATTTTTCCTTTCACTTGGCCCAGCTTTTCGTCCTTTCCCTGCTAATTTCATGAAGACGAGTGGCAGAGAAAGACGCAGCTAAGGCTCTACATCCTTTCCATACCATTACTTGTGACTGGCAATATTTCCTGGTATTATTCTATGGCTCCAGCTCAGGATTCAAGATGAAGATATGGCAGCTTCTGGCCAAGTTAGAGTAAAAAGAGTGTAGTAATGATGTGACCATAAGAGGGTTAAAAAGTGGCATTATTAACACTCTCAGGTTCCAGTACTCGGTCTCAGCTGAATAATGTCGTCTGACGGACCCTTGAACCACACTGCCTCACACAACCTCGCGCAACCCTATATTTTCAAGGTAAATCACATCAACCAAACGATTTTATACAACAACCAACACCTCTCGTATCACAAGAGATTATAATGGCTGTGTCTAACCTCTGCAGTTCGAAAAATCTATCTTGAGTTTAACAAAATCATCTGGAGGTAGCGTGAACAATCCCAAAGAATGCGTTCCGTGCCACAGGGTGTTATGGCCGTGACGGAGGTTAAGAATTGTAAGGCTCGACATCAGATCACGTTGTCTTTGGGTCATCACAGACTTAGGCAACTCATGTTAGTCTGCAGGTTACAAAAAAAAGAAAAAAAAAAAAAAGTTGGCTCACATACTTCATGTTAACTTAAGCGTATATAATCTCTCTCTCTCTCTCTCTCTCTCTCTCTCTCTCGCTGTGTGTGTAGAAGGACTATTGTGTTCTGCGTGTGCTTGTGTGCGTGTTTGGTTAATGTTTTGTACATATACTGTATATATACATATATATATATATATATATATATATATATATATATATATATATGCAGAGACTTCACTTCACTGTGAAGATATGTATGCAAACTAACCACAGGAGAAATGAAAGGGGCGACAATGAGTACTTTCGTATATTACATCTTCAGACAGATGTGGAGCCTGATTGTGTCACAGATGTAATATACGAAAGTACTCACTGTCGCTCCTTTCATTTCTCCTGTGCTTAGTTTGCATATATATATATATATATATATATATATATATATGGTGGTGGGTGGGGGCGCTCACCATCCACCCATTTGAAGTAATGCTGCTCTCGAGTGTCTGCCCTTTCCTCTCTCCCTTCTTTCTTTCCTTCGTTCCTCTTCTGCCTTCTGTTCCTCTTCCTTCTGTCTGCGGGTGACTACACTGAGTGACAAGCCATGTCTCTTCCTCTACACCAAGAAACCATTTACTGCGCTGGATGGTAACCATATAACCAAAATGTGGCTCCTGGTGGTTTAGTGGGTAATTAAGGCGCTCCAGCCAGATTGAGCCTGTGCAGGTTTATATCCAGTGGGTGGTAGGGGTTTATTTCTCACGTAATGCCACTAAGGGATGGGTGAGGAAGGTCCCTCTCATCTTAAATGTCAGGACCAACTTGCCTAGCCCCGGGCTCCTACGCTCCTCATGGGGCAACACAGGATCAGATGATGATATACGTATATATATATATATGTGTGTGTGTGTGTGTGTGTGTGTATGTGTGTGTGTGTGTGTGTGTGTGTGTGTGTGTGTGTGTGTGTGTGTGTGTGTGTGTGTGTGTGTGTGTGTGTGTGTGTGTGATCACGTTTCCGGCACTCCACAAGACGGACCCACAGGCACATTCCTTTCAACAGTCTTCTTGTGGTGAGTGACACTCCAGAACTGAGGCGATGGTCTATGGGAAGAGAAATGATCTGTTGTCTGAAAGTCAGGAGTTCGGTCCGAGGCTGGGCATGGAACAGTATGATTATCTGAAGTTACTGCTTTACTGGGTTTATCGATTGTCCATAAGACCCACCGACACGTCACAATCCCATCCCTGCTAACACCACCACACCAGTCATGAGTGAGAGAGCCCTGACACGTGTCAAGTTTGGACGAAGGGTATTAGTGCGATGTGGTGGTACGTGCAGCTGCGAGGCACGTAAGGACATGGATGGGTTTCAGTGTTATTAAAGGAAAATAGTAAAAGTCTTATATTTGGCGACATTTATTTGGAGCGTAGATTTTTGTGTAAAGAAGATGGCTATGGTTAAGAATTTCTCAATGTTTCGTCAGTTCGTTGTGGCTTGGCTCTGATTTATTTTATCATTGTCATCACCCTGTTTCATTCCACTGCTGGGTAAATGTATCTCCCCCAGTTCTCTCCTCTGTAGACTATTAATTATTGTTGTGGTCAGCCCTATCACATTAACAACCAACATATAATTGAAATACAAAGTAGGACAGTAGATGTTGAGGTGGTCATATTAAGGGAGGGTAATGGGAAAAGTGTCTCCACCGTTGTTTACTGTCGATGCTACTTTGATTAGTGAGGAAGAGTATGAGTTGCAAGGCTTGGTGGATGAGTCTGGAAATGTGTAAACAACGATATTTGAAAACGAATGTAACAAAGGGTAGTTATGGGTATAAGGAAGGAATAAAATTTCGGAGTGTGTAACAAGATTGACTGGTAAGGGAATTATAAAACGTGAGCGCCAATCAGTAACTAGATTATGTGATAAGAAAGGGTGGGAATTCAGAGGATGATATACGAGAAAAGGGTACAGCAGGGGAGGAGGGTTCCAGGTAAAATGAGGGCGGTGACAAGAAATAGGGAGGTGGGCACTGAAGTCAAGAAATCGCTGCATGACAATAATGTGCTTTCGATTCTACTGTATGGAGGTGAAGCTTAAACTTTGTCGGATAAAACACAGGTCAAATGTTAGAGGAGTGGAAATGAATTACCTGAATAACAAGTGAGGAAGTTCAGGAACCTTATGGTGTTGATCTGGTTGTGACGAAAATTGTAAGGAGGGCTTTCCTTAGATGGTTTGGCCATGTGGAGCGAATGAATTGTGGGAGATTCACTGAGAGTGTACGTGAGTGAGGTGAAAAGAGAGAGAGGAGACCGCTCGAAAGGAAGAGGAGACAGAGGATGAGGAAGATGGGCGGGGTGAAGGTATATGCATTAGACTGACATAGGATAGAGAAGACCGACTGATGGCAGGGAAGAGGGCGACGCCATCAGGGATTAAGGCGTCTGGCTATATAGATATGGACAAATAACCCAGTCCATTCTCTCTCTCTCTCTCTCTCTCTGGTCAACTTAATGGTACAAAGGCAGCTGCTGGTCAGTGGGTCTAAGGATTCATGCCTGCCACAGTGAACATGTCTTATAACTTTGTGTTTCGGAGCGATGGTCGGAGTGGGCGGGATGACAGGCAGGCCAAGACATCCTGGTAATGGGTCTGGCTCCAGTGTGTGCCTCCAGTATGGGAATTAGTAACGGTGAAGACTACCACACGTGACCCGCCGTCACTTCTAGCACATATCACCGTATAAGATGTTCACTGTACCTCACATATCACTCGCCTATCATTAAACATCGAATTAACTCTTTCAGTCAGATGCCGTCCATCTGTTTTATCCTTGCTGTTACCAGAAGTTTTTATTTTCTTGGGAGACGATGCGAAATGTGAAGGTTGGATGTAGCCTTCATTAACCTCCTTAGAACCAGACGTCTTCTCTAAACTAAAAGGAATCACCTTGTGAACAGCATAAAATGGAGAATTACGTCACCTGATTTAAGAGCCTGTCTTTGTTGTTGTGGTTGTTGTTATTATGGTCCCAGGTTAACTTGAAATATGATTCCATTGAACCGCAGGCTGAAGTTTCCCTTCTTTTTCAGTTCACCATCTTCCTATTTGGAGTTGAGAAGGGCGTTGAGGTACATTTGTACGACGTCAGTGGAGCCGCTCGATCACGTCGGTGCCATCACGAGAAAACTAATCACCTTTTGTAACTCACATTGTGATTTGCAGGAGACGTGGGAAGTATATGCATTTTTCTTTCATTGTCCTTTCCATCAAAAGCAAGTATTAGCTCTTGGAAATTACTTTCTGCTCTTAAATAAGATCTGGTTTTGCATATCGCAGTAACGTAGAAAAGTTCTATATTTAGGCCTCCACACCAAGTGTGGAACGCCACTGCATTCCGTTCGTTTCTTTCTTCTTTCGTCCAAATGCTTATTCAGTTTGGCGCCATTCTTTTATATCTTCACCAGTTCGCTTTAAACTTTGTACAGCAATTGTTCCTTGGGCCAATAACTCCAGAAACGACTTTCATTTTTTATTTTGGTGTTTGAAACTGATTTATCAGAGTAAATGTCAATTCCCATAACCTGCAAATTTTGATATCCTATGTTTTTGTATGTTCATTAATCATCATGGCAATTTGCACAGAAGCATGTCAGTGTACCGTAGGTGTGTGGAGACCATCTTGCACACCCTTGCAAATGTTGGCAGTCTTGTGCTCGAGTTTCCTGCAAAATCATATAATAATGAGAGGCAACTTGGCTGTAATTTTGCTCGTGATTGCGGTTGTAAGGGTGAAGGCAGACCCGCATTTTCTTACATTAATATTAAAATACGTGATGGACAATATTAAAAGGTTTGATTCTTTTGACTTGTGGCTAAGCAGGTTATGCAGAGTGAAATGCAACCTAACCATTTCCTACCCTCACAGGTTTTTTAAAATTGACTTACACATTAGGGTCCTGCCTACACCTTGACATACGAGTACACAGGCGGACAGATTGCTTGATCGATTGGCTGATTTAAAAAGACTCCTAGCAGAGCAACCGTCAGTCATATGCCTTAGGAATGCAGTGGCTAAGAAAAAAAAACAGACTAAAAATACTAAGTAATGACTAAAGAGCACAAAGGTTCAGTGTTAAGCCGTACAGTTGCTGACACAAATATTGAACATCTTCCTTACGGTAAATAATGGAGCATTGAACAGTTACATCCGAAACCTTGTGCTGTGATGTTTGGAGGCCAACATTTATTTTCAGAATATTACTAGTCGTATGTATAAACCTTCAATCCCAGAGCCTCTAATTTTTGGCAGCCATTACGGAACGCCTAAAGTTATTAATTATAGTTAGTCTGCATCCAGGTGCCGACTTTGTGTAGCCTACTTGAGAACTGACGCTAATTCAGCTCGGAGGCCCATAAAACAACTGTGCATATACTGTATACAGTACATACATCACACGCACCTACAAATATGCAACATATATACATACATACACATCTATCTATCTATCTATCTGTCTATACTTCCAGACTGTACATGCATACATACATACATGACATACACACAAGTGCGCACACACACACACACACACACACACACATATATATATATATATATATATATATATATATATATATATATATATATATATGAAAATGTCACACTGTCAAAAATAAAACAAAAACGTTGCAATTGTATTTTCCATTTATTAAAGCTTGATAAAGACAGACACATATTACATCCCAGCCAGTGTAGTATTTACTGAGGTCCCTCCCAAGGCATGTGGCTTCCAGCTTCAGTCTCATTACACATGTAAATTCACCCCTGCCTGTAGTTCATATTACTGTACAGAGTGCAGGCAGCAGCGACATGGGAAGGTCAGACATGTTAAATTTAGCCATGTGGTTCAGAAATTATCGTCAGAAATTGGAAGCTTTCACTCCACCCCGCAGTTTAATGTTTAAATATACTACCATTAGTTTCATAATTGTTGGGCGAAAAAGTGCTTGATACTGCCAGCAACTGTGGATGTTTTGTGGAAACCTTGTCAGCAGTGTTTCAAATCAGAGGAATATGACGTGAAGCTCACATTGTTGACTATAGTTTGTATATGTCAATAGTTAATGTTATGCAGTCAGAATCAAATATTCGCATTCTGCGTCACTGAGTCTGCTTTTGTGTCAGATTATAACTCACTTTCCTCCCTGATGCATCACATCAAAAACCATCGTCAATGACAAAGGTCTGCAGCCTGTGGCTCTTTTAGAACACTTTTGCAGCTCCAGGGGCTTCATAAATAATCATTCATTCTTTCAGAATGAGGGCATATAACACACGCAAAACAACATTAGATTTTTAATTAAACTTTGAAAAGATCCATTGGCATAAATCGTTATGATTTCAAGAAATGCAGGCCGTATGTCTTTCCCAAGCTGAACTTATGCAGAGAGAGAGAGAGAGAGAGAGAGAGAGAGAGAGAGAGAACGGTTAGGCCCGAGGTTTGACTCGTCCAATTCCTGTCAGTTCCCTGATTCCCCACTACTTCCGGCATTGTTGCCAGTTTACCTACTTTGCCACTAGAATTTTAGAAGCACTGTAGATTTCGGTGCATGAGACAGTTTTTTATGTTGCGGCTCCGAGAGTACAACATTTTTATGAAACTTTAAAAAAATTACTCTTCTATTTTTAAGGGTTGCTGACTTCTGGTCTATGGGCAGAGAAGCATATCACGACTTTCTCAGCTTAGGAATATTAGCCAACAGAGGAAACAGAGAAGTAGGTATAAAATATTAGACCAACTTATATACCCAAATGTACTATGCTGATGCGTGGGACGGAAATTAAATTGTATCATCCATGATTCTTTTTGTATGATCATTAACAAAATAAATCTTCATCAGCAACATCACCGTCGCTGCCTTGCTCCAGTACAACCTAACTTACCAGTTACTTCTCTCTCTCTCTCTCTCTCTCTCTCCAACACATGCACCTCTCATCCTCAACTCCAAAAGAGTGCCAAACTGTACCCATGCGTAAAGTACTGGATAGGGGCGGATCCAGGGACAGACAATGGTGTTTCTCGGCCTTTCAGTTGCCCTTTAATACCAGCAAAACACGTCTTGAAGGTGCATAGAGTCCACCCACGTCAGGCGAGTATAATACACGCATACTTTCTTGTAAGTGTCAGCCCAAGATACGCTTCACTACTTGCACTGTCTCCTGACGCCTCACTCATGCTTGTTTTAACTCTCTCCTGTGATTTAAGTCAGAGGGAGTATTGTTTTGTCTATTCTTGCTTCCACCAGGCGATTTTTTTTTTCCCAGCTCGAGAGCTTGATAGTTGTGGAAGGGTTACTGAAGACTATAACACTTTCAGTTCCAAAAATCGTATCCATTTGTCAGTGAAATCGTCAGGAGACAACAGGAATACATGTTATCGCAGTGAGGATTAATGACAGGCAGAGAATACGTTTGGAACATAATATGATACATCAGTAACACACACACACACACACACACACACACACACACAGCAGTAAATTAATGACTCCATTCTATGCATATGTTTGGTAACGTCTGTGATTTTGCACAGTCCATTAATGAACAGTAAATCTGCTCACTTCATGTACTGAGCAGTCTAACTGCCCAGTTCATGAAATGAGCATTTTTACTGCCCATTTCATAAATTCAGCAGTCTAACTGCCATATTCACGAACTGGGCAATATTACTGTCCATTTCATGAACTGCTCAGTGTAGCTGTCTATTTCATGAACTAAAATTGGTTGCACAGTTGACGAAAAGGGCAGCGTGTGTTGGAAATGAAGAGTTCCTACATGCTTGGGAATGTGGGTGAGGCACTTAATTTGTGATGCCGTGTTCACTCGGTGACCTGTGACGTCATGCATTCACGTGAACATTCAGCGATCGGTTGGCTGTTACCCACACTACTAAACTTCGACAAACAATTTAATGACAATTATACGGCTTAAGTACTTAGAGGAACTAACCCCTTTTGAGTGACTGGCTTGACGTGATGGTGCTAAAACCTTCGTTCATTAGTCTCAAGTGTCGGTGTGTAGCAATATCGGTGCTGAGGGCAATACAGCATCAGGTTGTCACAATGCACTTTAGAGTGCTAATAATGAACGGTAAGTTATCGAAGTGTTAAATGCGTAAAAATAGGATAAAACTATCAGTGGAGGAATATAACATACTAAATAGAATGAAACATATTCCCCGGAGTGGATTAGATACAAGGCGCAGAAAAAATGGCTCAAATGCAAACTGCACAAATTCTCTGGTGAGTTATACTGGATTACATTAATTTATCACAAGGATATGTATGTCGATCAAGAGAATTAAGTCATGTACTGGAGAGTGCCCATTTCGTCAGTCAGGCTAGATTACATTTGCCCATTTCATGGACTGTGGAGCAAACTTTCCCAATCCATGGACTGGACGGTCGGACTGTTCAGTTCATAAGCTGGACGGAGTTATTGCCCAATTCATGAACTGGACATTTTCACGAACGAGGCTTAACTGATATATGAAATAAAATGTAGTGTTGGCTGAGATTCTGTGCAACATACTCCGTACCTGCTTTTCATGGTTAGTCTTTAACGTGCGAGTATTAAGGTACAAACCTACTTTGACCTGAGAGAGAGAGGGGGACAGAAGACCTAGGGTGAGGTTGAGGGATGGAGAGTGGAGAGCCATATTGTGAGAATGAGGATGGTGCGAATTGGAAGGAGGCCAGCGTGATGGCGGTGACATGGCGGCAATTTATTCCTGGCCATCCCTTCAGGAATTAACGCCTTGAATATTATGTAATTTCTTGGCTTCTTCTTGCCACTTTCAGCCGACTTTCTTGGACGTCGATCATTGGATGGGTTAATGAAGGCTATATTTAACTTTTACGTCAAGAAAAATCTCTCCAAGGCAATATAAAACAGTCAAGAGGTTACATGAATAAAATGAAAAGTACATTATCGGAGTGAATGGGTTAAGGGGTGTTGGTGTAGTGTAGACAGGTAGACAGACATGAGTGACACACGTGAAGGACTGTGGGCAGTGTGGACATGGGGGGTGAACCAGAGACCCTTGCAGACACGATGGTGTCAGGCACAACTTGGTATTTGTGAACCAGTACCATTTGGCACGAGCAGAATTAACACCCAGGCTCCTATGACCCACTCTCAGATGCAACAATAGAATACTAGAGTTGTCCTTGTCGTGAGGGGGGGTTAATTGTGTTGGAATTAACACTGAGGCTCCTGTAACACACTCTCAGAATAGACAAGAGGATAATGTTATAAGTATTACCACACAGGCTCCTATGACCCACTCTTAAGCTAAAGAAAATTGTCACATCAGCTAAACAGAACACTAGAGTTGTCCCGACCATATTTGTTACAAATAGCTTAGTTCCCCTTCCGTAATGACTCACTTGCACCGATGACGTCACAGCCACGTGATAAGGAAATGATGAGTGTGGGACGATTTTCAGGCTTAAATTTTAAACCCTCTTATGGTCGGGGTAAATCTAGTGTTTTATCCAAGCTCGATCCAGACGATTTTTTTTTTTTCCAGCGAAGAGTAAACCATACGAATCTGAGAATGCCAATACTGTCATCAATAACCCTTTCATGGCCGGGACAACTCTGGTAATCTATTTCAGACGATTTTATTTAGCTGAGGGAGTCACGGGAGGTGCAGTGTTAAAAATCGCAGCTTCCTTCCCTCTTCCGTGATTGCAATAGTTATGACGTCACAGAATCACGTGATCGGAAGTGACGTCACGTGGGATTAGCCGTATGCGTGTATTGTCTGACGCAGCATCCTGTGAGGGGGTAGCCACGACACCATTGACCTCCTGGAGTATCTTTGTCTCTACTCAGTAACAATTTCTACCCCACCCTTCCCTTCGCGATGACCTAGTAACCTCTAACTCTCGACCCTTATCTCTCTGTCTCGTTCTAGGTCTTCCCTTCCTTCTCCTCCCATCCACCTCACCTTTTATATTTTCTTGGCGTATTCTCTGCATCATTCTTGGTACCAGGGGACGATTTTATTCAGCCCGAACGATTTGCAGTACTGAAAGGGTTAATGAAGGTTTTAACACACACACACACACACACACACACACACACACACACACACACACACACACACACACACACACTTTTTACATGGGCTGCATCGTGTACAGTAAACAATGGTGTTTTGGGATACCCCTCTCCCTCTCTGTCTGTCTGTCTGTCTCTGTCTGTCTGTCTGTCTGTCTGTCTGTCTCTGTCTGTCTGTCTGTCTGTCTGTCTGTCTGTCTCTCTCTCTCTCTCTCTCTCTCTCTCTCTCCATGTATCTTATCAGTCTCTCACTCTCTCACATAATCTATCACCTTATCTCTCCACCCCGCTCCCGGGTCCCTTTCCCTTTCTACCCGTCCACGCCACTCTCACGTGCTCTCCTAGTCAGTCACTCTCTCTATTTTTAGTTTACCAGGAATGCACAAACCCGGCGATGAAGCAAATATATTTTCATTCTCTCTCTCTCTCTCTCTCTCTCTCTCTCTCTTACACATTACCTACAGTTCACCTTAACTTGGCCTACGTTTTCGTCCTTTTGCAGTCTATTTCACATAGCTCAGTAGCAGAAAAAGACAACACTTACGGCTGTACATTATTTCCACAGCACTTCTTCGTGACTAGCATCGTATTCTAGTGTTAATCTAGTGTTACAGCTCAACACTGAAGCTGGAGAGATGGCAATTTTAGGCCAGGTTAGAGTGAAAAGAGTATGGATTTACACCTACATTATCATAAACAGATCCCCGAAGTGAGTATAACTGTCTGGTGGCAATAAGAAAATGAACAAGTACAAGAGTATGAGGCAGATGAGGCAGGCTTTGCGATAGTCTACAGGAGTGAACCACCGCATCCGAAAAACTTTATGGAGTGACTGACGGGCAGGGCCACTTCAAGGGATACTCACGCATCTAAAAACAAGCATAATCTAACAGAACGGGGTAATGGAGACGATTTTCTAACCTGGATGAAATCGTCTGGTAGTAGGAAGAAATGAAAAAAATAAGTTTATTGAAGGGGTAAATTTTAAGTTGTCTGGCTCCTATGACTCACTTTCAGATAAATAAAATAGTATTGCGTTGGCCTGAATAGAGGACTAGAGTTGTACCGACCATGAATGGGTTAATGGTAATATTAATGGTGCTCTCAGGCTCCTATGGTTTGGGGTCGTTTGCTTTAATCTTAAGTCACAAAGTGGAATGCAGACTCCTGAATTTTTATTGTGTTTTTTGATGCACGTGATAATAATGGCACCATCTGGCCTTCCATTATGGCTGCTGACAGCATTCTGTAATATGGGATGCAGGCTGACCATACCTAATAACCATAGGCGTTTCATAAATGTCTTTCCGTTATTAGGGGTTTGCATCGCACTTTGCTGTTTAAGGCTTAAGCATACCACCTTTACTCTCAGAGGAGGAAAATCGTGTGCCATTAGCTTGACGAGAACACTAGAGTTGTCCTGACCAAGAAAGGGTTAATGTGGACTTAATATGCACAAATGCCATGGATAAGAACACCGATAGGAATGATGTACAATCCTTTTATTGTCTCATTTTGCCAATGATGCACAGGAAAAAAAAAAATCTCCAAGTTAGGATGGCCAAAACAAAGGGAGCCTCCTAGGCCACAAGTATAGGACACAATATTTTGCACACACACACACACACACACACACACACACACACACACACACACACACACACACATACACACACACACACACACACAAAATCCAACTGCATTGCCATTTATATCTGAGGATACCTTTAAATAAATGTACATATCTAATCGCTGGTCTGATGCGGCAAAAGATGACGGTATGACTGACAAAGGAATCCCTTGGTACACATTTCCTTAACCCATTCTCTCTCTCTCTCTCTCTCTCTCTCTCTATTACCATACCAAGACGAATACCCAGACAATAATATTCTGATCAGTAGACTTTTCAAACTGATGGAGTTACATACAGCCGCCATAAACATCCGCCATTAACTCCTTCAATAAGAGAACGCTTTCTTAAGTTGAATTAAATCGTCTGAATGTTGGAAGAATAAACTATAACTGCCGTCATTTGATTCAAGGAGCAACAACCGATCCTCTCAAAACACCGCTGCACATTGCAATGACGGTACTGTAGCTGGCCTGGCGGACTTTGTGACACCTCGTCTAGAGCGATTCATTCAGTCCGTTCCATCCTAATAACTTCTGTATTATATTTATGAAGGCCGGTTGATATATAAAAAAAAAAGATACAAACAACAAACATGAGAGAATTAAATTGTCATATGTAAAATATATCACTATGGAAAAAATGCCAGGAAGTGTTCTGTGCCGAAAAATACCTCTCACTACAACTCTCTTGACCTCCTTCCTCTGCCTCTGATCAGCCCGCACTCCACTGTCTCATGGCTAATATCTGCAGAGAGCTATTCGTAAATAAATGGCCAGATAAGGAGAACAAAAAATAGAGTAACAGTGGCAGTTGCTACCCTAGGATTATCTGGTATACGACACCAGTGGACTGCAGGATGAAGTTCCAACCCTCCTGCAATCCACCGTCTTCCCTTTGGGGGAAAGGTAGGGAAATGAGTGACGCTTTTATAACCAAGCAGCGAACCCGCCCAGTTATATCGGTGTCACCACGTGAAGGCTTCTTCACCGAGAGAAAAAAATGGCAAATAGACTAATGACTGGTGAGATAACAACGGCGACACACGATTGCTAAGAGTTCAGTCCACATCCGGTAGAAATATAAGCCATGTCGCCCCGTGAGTCATTCCGATATAGCATTTGGTATTGTTGCCGTGTGTGATGATGACAGGCTATGTTGCCGTGTGAGACGCTGGCAGGTTATGTTGCCATGTGTGACGTTGGCAAGTTATGTTGCCATGTGTGACGTTGGCAGGTTATGTTGCCATGTGTGACGTTGGCAGGTTATGTTGCCATGTGTGACGTTGGCAGGTTATGTTGCCATGTGTGACGTTGGCAGGTTATGTTGCCATGTGTGACGTTGGCAGGTTATGTTGCCATGTGTGACGTTGGCAAGGTGACCGTGAACATCAGGTGTGGCGAGTTACAGCGATGAGAGCGTCGGCAAATTGGAGGTTATGTGAAGGTGGTGGGAGGCGGATGTTGGGTTACTATGGGTTCACAGTCCAGCATGTCACCTCTGGGCCGTCCTTTCACTCACACGGAGATAACACTGGTGAGTAATGGAGCTGATTAGCCCAATGAATGAAGGTAAAAGTATCCCTAAATGGTGATAAGGGCCACAAAAATTAAAACAATCGGAGCGGTAATGTTCATGAAAAAGTAAGTTATGTAATAGATACCAACACTTACTGACTCTCTCTCTCTCTCTCTCTCTCTCTCTCTCTCTCTCTCTCTCTCTCTCTCTCTCTCTCTCTCATTTTACCTATTTCTCTCTACGTTCAGAATACTTCACTCGCTTTAGGACAGACTTTACGAGCTGGAGGGGTTGGATACAGCCATCAATAACACGTTCACTACAATACATTCCCGTAAGATGAATAAAACCGTCTAGAAGCATTTAGAATTAACCAGTAATATACATCATAGCTGTCAATGGTGGTTTATATATCACAACAGAAGAGCCAGACTATACCTTGTCCACTTTAACTAGGCGTAAAATTGCCATCTCTCAGTCGTCAGTGTTGAGATATAGCAAGAGATTGACAGCAGAGTATGGTGCTAGTCACGAAGAATTGTCAGGATGCAGGGCTGTAATATTGTCTAATTGTGCCACTGTGCTACGTGGGATAAGCTGCAAAAGGACGACAATGTCCTCCTGGGTAAAGTGAGTGAACTTTAGATGTTTGCATCAATAATACAGTTTCTTAGCTTCAAAAACCATTTCCACTTCTTTCTTATCAAACAACACTTATCTGGTGGGCAGTATATGTAGGTATGAATTTTTATTACCTGCTCACATTAACCTCTTCAGTAAGATAAGAGGATATGTATTTTTTTTTTTTTTTTTAAGTCTGTTGCCTCCCGACCATTTAATCAAGACAGGGGAGGGTTAGAAATAATCTTCATTAACCTCTTCAGTGTAATTACCTCGTATCATAATTGGTGCTGCCGCCAAGCGATTTATCTTCTTTACAAGAGCCCACAGAGTCATAAGGTTAAAGATCATAGATAACTTTTACGTAACATTATAAAAAAATTGCCTGAGAAGTTCCTCCATAACCTTGATATAACCCCTAGCCCTTTTCACTCGGATTACTGGCGCTGACAAGGAGCCTACTTGTCATGGTGTCGTAAGAACTGGGTGGTGCAGCTGAGGCGTCCACCGGGAGTCAAACTTCTCTATACTTCTTGGTACCTTGCCGTAGGAAGTGCCTTGGTCACACCCTGATGAGGCTCAGTCTATCGCAAGGGGGTGATGATCCCTACACGGTGTGTGCAATGTACTTTTACTGTATCTGTACGAAGTTCCCAAAGAAGCAGTTGCATACTTGTGGTCGATGGGTCTGCTCAGCCAGACAGACCATGGTTTAGCAACAGCAACAACATCTAAGCTGACATAAATTTAATACTATGTTCAGGCGACATTATTTCGCTTATGAGAATCTTTTCGAAATGGAAGGAGTAAATACTGTATCGCATTTAGTAGTTCATTCAGTACACGAAATCTTCCTGAAGTTGGATATAGAGTAGTCTGAAGGCAGCAGGAATTAAAGAAAAGTCACCATACTGAAAGGGTTAAGAGGTTCCATTAGTGTATGGCTGTGTGTTAGTTTACCCTGTCGATGTTACCTTCATGACGTATGCATTATCATCATCATCAGCAGCAGCAGCAGTTGAGTGCCCCCTGCAGGACCGGCCTATCCCTACCGAAGCAGGAACGATACAGTCAATGTATCTTTATCCAGTGGCTTAGGCTGACTGGTAGAGACTGTATGTAGGGTGATAAGTGCGTGATTGTAATGCTGGAGTGGCTTTGGATGTGTGTGTAGTCTGTGAACCAAGTGTAAGCAGCCTGCCTTAAGCCGACTGGGTGCAAGCATTACTAGTACGCGACATTGGTTCAACCACAGCACCCCTTTTGTCCGCCAAAGCAGTAAGTGGCTCGGTGAACTCTTCCCAAAGTTTATACAACTCTGGCGGGAGGCGAACCCGCGTCCACCAGCGTGCGAGACGCACACTCTACCACTGTACCACAGAGGCTCCGACGTATGCATATTCTGCTATATTTAGACTCACATTCATACACACTGCTGGCAGAACAAATTATCTCATGGGCAAAGAAACAGACAGGCAGATAGAGAAACACTGGAGAATACATAACTACCTCCAAGTAATAATTTCAAAACAACTTTATAATAATTTTTACAAATCTACCTGCAATTAGTAAATTTTTACCTGCGGCGAAGCTGACAGCTCTATAAGTGGTATACCTGGGGATTTTTTTTTTTTCCTCTCTGTCTTTCAAGGAAAGTTCGAAAATCAGCTCTTGGAGAGCTCTGAGCAATTGTCTTGTTAAATACAAAGTTGCCCAGCTTGCGCCAGCTGACTATTAGGCAATTTCAATTTCAGCTTTAAGGAGGCATTTTAGCGATGTTCTTATGAAATACAAAACTGTTCAGCTTGAAGTTTTAAGTTGATCTGACGTGAGCTGTTGCATCAGCTGTTGCATCTGGTGATTATTTTGCAGTTTTCAATTTTGGTCATAAGGAGGCATTTTAATAAAACAATTTCACATATTCTATGAGTTTCAAAAAGAGAAACTTTCAAAAATGTGCTTTAATACTTTCGCCACAGGCCTGTGAAGACAGTCCCTTCTTGTTGATATGACTCGAGATGGTTAACAGGTGACCCGGTGACAGGTGGAGGGTGGAGGGAATGGAGGAAGGTTGTTTGACAGTGTATTTAATGAAAACATGTTGGAGGTAACAACAACAACAACAACAACAATAACAATGAGAGTAACTAGATCACCGTAAAACTGTCCTAGAACAATTTTTAATAAAGAAAATCTTCCCACAGCCGTTGCCTACTAGAAGCCGAGCTATAAAGGAACCTTGATGTCAAGGTCATTGAAAATGACATTTTTAAAATAAAAGGTCAAAATGTGTTGGAAAAAATTAATTCTCGATAGAGGTACACATGTATGAAAGGCACTTACAGTATAGTGGAGGCTTCTGGGATCCTGTAACAATTTTCATTTTCTCTGTAGCACCAACAGAAACTGAGTTATAACGGGGTCAGTTATGAAGATTTGCAGGTCCATATGACCTTCACCTTGGGGTCAAGGTCACTGATCTGCATGTGACCTTAGGTCATCAAGATCTATAAGTCCACCATGTTTGGTGGCTCTAGCTTTGTTCTTTCACGTAACATCAGGTGACTTTTCTGTCTTCAGGAGTAGTCCAAAATTTTAGATCTTAGGCGATCTTAGAGAAAAATGATCCGATCTAGAGTCTATAAAGCACTGCGTTCTGGCCACCTCCCAGGAATATGCCATAATTATTTCCGCCCTCTAACTGTAGTGCTTCTTGAGCTTCTGGGTCGCTTTTTTTTTTCTGTTCCAGATCCTATCCGGGTTTCGGTAGTTGGATCAGGAGGATATATGTTCAGATGAAGCGGCCAACCAGTACTATTATATACAAAGAATGAAGGCTGTAGCTCAAACAGTGTGAGAATAGCAGTGATTTAGATCTTCCCTGGAATAATAAAAATAATATTTACAGAAACATTAAAATTTCCCACAGGGATGTGGGAAGTTATGATTATCTCGAAGATCTTATATTTATATGAGAATAAGTTTATTAAGTTATTGTCGTCCGTGCTTGAAAGTGTGGGATGTGCCTGAGTGACCAGTAATGCTCACGTTGTTATTTTAGCTTTCCAACGAGGTGTGTACGTCCGCTGTTGCTTTAATAATTTCCCAGAACACCCAGTCTCACTGCTATTAGGTTTGGGACTTTTTTTTTTTATTTAATATTATGCAGTTCAGTTGATCGGGTCAGGCGCTGGGAAGGGCCTATTATGATGTGGCAGGGGTAAACCAGCTCTGCTGTCGGGCCCTGCTACGGACGTCACTGGACTGCACTGCGCAGTCGACGCTTGTGCGGTGTGGTGCGGTGAGGAACGGTCCCTTCTCTCCTTAACTAAGATACCAGTAAATGTGTGTGTGGATGAGTAATTTGGTGATTGTGATGTCCTGTCTCGGCTACCCCCCTAGGGGAAAAAAGCCCAGGTACAGTATATGGATAGATGAGAGAAGCCCCATAAGTAACGCCTATTATTTTCCCACAGGCTTTCCAACGTTGTGCGAAGGCATGGTGTAGTGATGATAAATTACGAGTTATCCAGTTGTGGTGCTCATTTTCAGGCTTCTGGGCTTCTTTCTAACAGTAGGCTATTGTGATGATTTTGAAAAAAGTCACATAAACAACTTTTTTTTTTCTTTAAGCTTCCAATAGCCTGCGTATATCCAGTTTTGCTATACTGGTTTCCGAAATAACTAAATGTCTGCGCTGTGCTCTTTTGCCTAGAGTATAGAGCGTATCCTGATTACTAAGGTTCTTTCATCTTAACTTGGCCCAGATTTTCGTTCTTTTGCAGCTTATTTCAAGTACCTCTGTGACAGACAGACAGTACTATGGCTCTTCGTTTCCTTATCACGTGTTCATTATTAGCACCATTATTTAGTGCTAATCTCTTGTTACAACTGAGCACTGAAGAGGGAGAGATGACAGTTTTAGGCCAAGATGAGTAAAATGGACCAGTTACACATAGGGAGGGAAAGTCAGCGCGAAGGAGTGTGTGCTGAACTGATCTATACATTGTTTAACCTGCTTAGTAGCTGGCTTTGTACGGAGGTTTTTTTTCACCCGTGCTTGGGGTACAAATGCCATGTGTGTGTGTGTTGGGGTTCACCGCATACAGTACAGTGCTTCTGAACACAGTGGAGTCAAAGGGTTATCGTCCCATTAACCCCCTTACCCTCACTCACTCTTTTGCCTCTCTCTCTTTGTGGCAATGTTCTGTCTCGTCTCTTCTCGCTTCCTCTCTCTCTCTCTCTCTCTCTCTCTCTCTCTCTCTTCCTCTCTCTCTCTCTCTCCCTCCCGGCTTCATTTGCCCTTGGTTTTCAGTTATATATCTACACTCTGACTCCCCCACATCTTACTCACACTCTCACACATTCACTCACTCACACGCTCCTTACTGCTGCTCACACTGTTGCACTCTTACCCATTTTCTCCCTCGTTCACACATACTCTTTCACTCTCACTGTCTCATTTTCACACATTCCCACTCTCACTGACTCACATCTACACTTACACTCATAGTCCTTTGCTCACACTTCAATACTCTCTCTCTCTCTCTCTCTCATAAACGCTGTCATTCTCTCTCTCACATATTGACTTCACGCTCGCTCACTCATTTGCTGTCACATTCTCACTTTCATACTCATACTTTCTCTCACACAGCTTAGTCACACACACACACACACACACACACACACACACACACACACACACACACACACACACACACAGGTCATGTTTCTTCACTCTTCCTCTCTCAGACTTAATTTTGTCTCACTCTCGCATTCACACTTGCCCTGTCTCATTTGGCCTCACACTGTCACTTACACATTCATTCACACAGTTTCTCACTCACACTCAGTCTTTAACCTCCCCCCCTTCTCTCTCTCTCTCTCTCTCTCTCTAGGATAAGTTTGAGCAGATCTAGTTATGCAGGTTTTATTTGATTCAGTGGCGGATCCAGGATTTAGGAAAGGGGTGGGTTTGGCTGTTTGTCAGTGTAAGGGGCGCCGAGCACCGAAGGCACGAGGTAATAAGCTAGGGGGTCTGGGGTGAGCTGTAGCTCTCTCAGCGGGGTCATGGGCGGAGCCCCGGCCATAAACGCTTTTTAACATTTCACAAGCATTTTGAACGCATTTTGGGGCAAGTTGTGGTACTTTATGGTGGTTCAGGTTAATATTTAAAACCTGTAACCAATAGGCTAATTCTTGTTAGTTGGAAACCAGGGACAGATCTCTACCGATTGATTTTTTTAATTTTTATATTGTGTCCGACTCTGGGTATAGGTTTCACAGCCAGCACTCAAGGCCCAGTAGTCCTCCTACATACCATTCACCTCTACATGTCACCACTTCTGCGCTAACACCCACAGTCCATATTGAATACATGCTAGGGCTGTCTCATACAGGACTGGTGTATTGGTATTAGCGGGGGTATTTTTACGACATGTCGGCGGGTCTTCTGGTAGATCAGTAAAGTGTGTTTTAATTAAATTCAAATCCTTAAACTGTTCACTGCCCCAGCTGGGATTTGAACCTGGGTCCGTTAAGACTGCAGGTCACCTCTCTACGACTGATTATATTATATATTCAAACAATTCTCTACCAATTGATCAAAATTAATATATGTATATTGATTCAAACCATTCTCTACCTATTGATCAAAACTGAAATATAGCTTATTCATACCATTCTTTACCAGTTGATTAAAACTGAAACATATTATGGATTAGTATATATATATATCTATATCTATCTATCTATCTATATATTTTACTAGTAAAAAGAAAAAGGCATATTTGGCACAGGTATTTAATTTACATATTTCACAAACGGTATAGCATTGGCCATACTAGCATACTAGTAGTTACGATATATACATAATTTACTAGTAAAAAGAAAAAAAAAAGACATTTGGCACAGGTATTTAAATAACATAATACAATTCCCATGTTTTACAAACGTTAAAGTACCTGCATTACTGGCATACTAGTAGTTAAGATATATACATA